>NC_048230.1:36015323-36021166 GCF_002007445.2 Ailuropoda melanoleuca | reverse complement strand
CCTGTATTTTTCAAAAACCAATAAAATTATAACCATAGGAATATTTTTTAAGATTTATTTATTTATTTTAGAGAGAGCGAGTGTATGTGAGGGGCAGAGGGAGAGGGAGAGCGAATCTCAAGCAGACTCCACACTGAGCGCGAGCCTGATTCGGGACTCTATCCCATGACCCTGAGATCATGACCTGAGCCGAAACCAAGAGTCAAATGCTCAACTGACTGAGCCACCCAGGTGCCCCTAACCATAGGAATATTTTAAATGTCTGTAACAGCTAAGTGGTTCAGAAAATAAAACTTTATAATTAAAAATTTCAAAGAAAGTAGTTTTTCTCTCATTAAAAAAAATTATTGGAGCTGAGCAATATGTGTTTTTCCCCCAAATATCTATAATATATCTACAAAAAGGAAAAAAAAGTAAGAAATATACATTAAAGCTCTTTATTTTTTCAATTTTTGTTTCATACTTATTTTTCCTTTATTAAATAAAAATCATACTACTAAGCTATAGAACGGATGGTGCTGGGGAGTTGTTAACACAATGTTATTTAACGTGCTACTTAAACTGGTGTGGCAGAGATAATCTACACCATTTTCATTATTCATGTGACTTGGAAAAAGTATATTCAATCAGAATTGTCTGACTTAGGAATTGTTTTCCCAACTTATTAGATAGTGTTGAAATTGACATCTCTAACTAAGTGTTACAAAAGAAATCTGCCCCTTCTACGGTAACTCTAGTCCTCCTCCCATCTATCAGTTTGTCCTGGAAATTTGTTCTTAACCTAGCACAGTTGAAAGACATAGGTTTGAGGATAGAGTGTGAAACTCAAGGGAAAATTAACAGGCCAGAAAGGTGGTCTGTTTACAGATACACCTCACTGATTTGTACCAGAACGTAGACAGCTCTGCAACTTTAGAAACTTGTTACTTCTACTTGAAAGTATAAACTAATCTACCACCACCATAAAATGCCTATTATGGAGATACTAACAAGTGAAAAACAAAATACCTGACCCTTTATTCATAATCAACAAATCAGGTAGAGGGCAAGAACATCCTGATTTTTCCATAATTCTCTGCATAATTCCACAAGAGTTCCTTAATTTCTCCACACTCCTCAGAGTAAGTGGTCGTCGTGATTGAGCTCACACCCTCCTGGCTTTGTTGTAAAGGCGTTCATATAAGCCACGGGATGTGTTTGTTAAACACATAAAACATAAAACATTGGCTTGTTTGAGATTCTGTTGTGATCATCCAACCAGTACCACTTAGAAACATGCTTGGCTTTGAAGGCAAGGAAAAAAAGCATTGAATCTAGAAGATGGATTTGGAGCCAAATCATCAAGAATAAATGTGAGGAAGTCATCTGAGGGCTCATGCAAACCAATAAACAAAGTGCATGTGTACAGTCTTCTGTTCCTTGGGTTTAAATAAAATGATAAACAGATGTTGGTAAAACATTTCTGATCCTGGTTGGCATCCGATGGAAAGATAAAAGAAAAGAAACAAACAATGAGAAAAGAATATTAAGAATTGAACAATGCAATCTTTAATCTAAAATGGGGCCAGCCTAGAAGAACATGGTGCAGTCTATTCCAATTTCCCACTAAACACTTAAGAAAACAGTCAAACCAACAACAACAAAAAAAGTAAATAAAAATGCCTATCATTAAAAATTAAGCCTGACAGCAAGACCATTATAAGGATTTAAGAGGAATTTCCATGAAATTCAAAATCTGTGTTGCTACGTGGAGAATTGCAACCAAGTCTAACAGCACAGAGCAAATTGTAGGCTTGAAAGGATGTAACAGACTTCCCCCCCACACACACTGTTCTTTTTGATCCAGATATCTTCAGTGCATGAAGAAATAGTCACACGAATATTTTTTCACAGTTTTATATAGAGACGTCATCATTATTAAAGAGTTTGTTATTTTAAGCAAAAGAAAATGTTATAGAGAAAGTATTTTTCTTAGATTTGTTGTTAATATTTGGAGTAGAAACCCAAATGTTTTGCAAGGATTTGTGTGATAGAGAAGGATACACCTATGTGGTTATTGTAGCTGGTGGCCAGGTATTCACTGAGGGCTTACCAAAATATTTATCTGAGTATACCCACTGAGTCCTTCAGATTTGCCTTACCCAATGGTGCTCAATTAAAGACAGTGGATGAAAAAAAAAATAATAAAGGTAATAATCTATCCTGAATTGGACCACCTTCAATGTTGGCTGCAATGTATTAAAAGATCAGTAGGCAAGTTTCAAGATCATTTTATACAACATTGTCTCCTGCAACTGCCAGGGAAGCAAGAAAATCATCACTTGCAGCACAATGGGCGTCATCAGTACCATCAGAAAAGAGCTTGAACACTCCCAACTTCTACCTTTTATCCCTCCATAAAATAATAATAATAATAATAATAATAATAAATAACAAAGTAAGGAAAGAGGAAATCTGGCATTCCATTGGAGTCCTCAGCATGAACGAGCTGGACGAGGAAGGAGAATCCGAATAAAAAAGGGAAAAGCAACATCGACAACAATGTTACATCCAGGCACAAGTATGTGCACATATGCACACGCACACACCCAGTGGAACACATTTCACAGGAAGTACAACGAGATATAAAGAGAGACCTTCAGAGCATAGGAGCTGTTCCTAGAGTCAGTAAGTGTTATAGATTTTAAATCGAGACAGACAAAAAATTCCTTGCTCCTCTGACTTATGTAGACACAACTCTCTTGACGACAAACAGGGCTTCTGAAAACTAGACAGCTAATTAGGCTTTACCATCAGATTTTACTGTAGGTAATTAATTGGAAACCTTTAACTACTTACTCCCTACTCCTTCCCGCTTACCACTGTGACCACAGCTTTTGCAATTCTATTTATTTCGTTCCTTCTGATGGCCTCTTCTTCATTCACAGGTCTCTTTTTTGTTTTTTTGTTTGTTTTTGTTTTGTTTTGTTTTGTGGATTTCTTTCTTTTTTTTTTTTATTACGTTCAGTTAGCCACTGTATCGTACATCATTAGTTTTTGATGAAGTGTTCAACAGAAAATGTAGATTTTCTTCTATAAAATGAAGATTTCCAGTTCTTGGTATTTCTCTACAGTGTTTAAAATGGCTCACTAATTTGAGTCACCACTTCCTAGGATAATACTAGATCTTTCAGTAGTATTCCAAAAAATCTTTGCAAACTTTTTATGAGCTTCCTTGCTCGATTGTAATAGTCTTGGAACTGTACTTTATACCAAATTATATCTGTATTGGAATCTTCTCCACAGTAGAATTTACACTCTGTTGACTTCAGTTGTCTGTGTTTCTTACCAAACACAGCAGTTCTCATTGATTGTGATGAAAACACAATCTAAGTACTTCTGGTTTCTTTTTCCAACTTTTTCAGATAGTTGGAGTGCTTGTTCTCATGGAGAATTATTTCAGGTTGTGACCCTATGGTACAGTTGGTAATTTTCCTCTGGTAATTTTTTTATTTTTGTGTTTTTATTGACGTAGAGAGATGCTCCTACTATTAGAATACACATGGAAACAACAGCTCTTTTCTTTCTGGCTAAAAGACTAGATCTTAATTATTCCCAAGACAAAAGGAAATGGTAATTAGGTGACAGGATAGAAGTGCTAACTATGGCTATGATTACAATCACATTATAAATTTATAAATGTGTCAAATCGACATGTTGCACACTTTGAATTTATGCAATGTTATATGTCAAATATATTTCAATTAAAAAGAAATCAGATTCATCATCATGTACTCTGGAGAGTTCCTAGGAAAATTCTGGATCCAAGAGCATAAAGGTGTTCATACACATTACAAATTTGCTTCCTACTCGTGTTCCTCTCCCTTCTCTCCAGAATTCCTAGGTTCCCTTTGTGGCAGTTAAAGAGAGGAAAGTATAATTTTGCATAAGGGTGGTTTTCTTCCTGATTTAATTATTTCCAGGGCTGTCTGTCTCTTGACTGACATTCTCTTGCCATCCTAACCCATTTTACCCCAACATGATGGGTTTTTTGTTTTGTTCTTGAAATGTATGCAAATCTTAAAGCAATTTAAAACATCTTTTCTGTCATTTAGTGAAGAACATTTAGCATTAATGTTCTACAGTTTATAAAGTCATTTTCTTTTTTTTTTTTATTTTTATTTTTGTAAAGATTTTATTTATTTATTTGACAGAGATAGAGACAGCCAGTGAGAAAGGGTACACAAGCAGGGGGAGTGGGAGAGGAAGAAGCAGGCTCATAGCAGAGAAGCCTGATGTGGGGCTCGATCCCATAACACCGGGATCATGCCCTGAGCAGAAGGCAGACACCCAACCGCTGTGCCACCCAGGCGCCCCTATAAAGTCATTTTCTATGTGATCTAATTTAAGCCTCCTAAACAGACTTTGCAGGATTAGGATGGTAATTATTCACATCTTCACAAGGGAAAGAAGAGAGAGATGTTCCTTGAACATCTTGCTTCTGGTTCTAAAGCCAATACATAACACAGTCAGAATATAGATCTCTACCTTTTGCCTTCTTTCATTTCCTTTTTCTCTCTCTCTGCAATTGCAAGACACAGCAATTCATGGGAAATCAAATTGTTTACCTTCTGTAACAAAATGTAACAACTCTGGTCCTTACTTTCAAAAGAGAGACTGACATTACATCAGAAAACGTGATTTAAATGTAATGAATCCTGCTTGACTTGTAAGGCAGGAGCAATGTGCTACCTTTGCTACTGCCTTTCTGTTTCTAGAAGCTAACCGACTTCAGCTTCTTCTTAGCTCTGTGTCTGTGATTCCCGAGGAAAATCTGGAATCAACCCTCCCCCGCCGCGCTTTTAATTGAGTGCTCCCTTTGTCATGTTTTAGAGATTTTCTGTTCAATTATGAAAAGAAAATCCTTTTAACATCACTATAAACAAAACCTGCATTTGTCACTAGCACCCTGTGGAAACCAAAGATGAACATTAAATTACCCTGGGCACATGGCTACCTGCCAGTAATTACTCAATATGAGGTTTAACCGAGTTTATCTAGAGGACGAGGACCACGCATACACCGCTAAAGGGAAAGACATGGTTAAAGTAATTATCTGGCATATTCCCACAGTGTAGACAGTCAGTCTGGCTCATTTGGACCAAAGAGTAATAACCCTGCACACTTTTTTTGCCAAAAAGAGTTATTTGGCAGACCACCTCGATGTGCCTCAACAGATGAACGTGAAATCTACAAGATGCAAGAAGAGAAAGAAAACATAACTGCCCTTGGGTATCAGAAAACCTACAGACAGGACGGCACAAAGGGAGCTTCAAAGAGGATAGGCTGGGGATGGAGACAAATGCCTCAAAATTCTATGACCCTTTCTGGGGCTTGTGAGTTACGATGCTAGAATTTCTTCATCTTCATTATCCATGCCTCATGATTGCTTCTTTAATTCTTCCCCTGAAACTTCTTATCTTTTCTTAGATTTTTTTTTCTTCCCCTAGGACATGAAGAAAAGACTTCTGTATAGGATCCAAGCCCTGTGGTTTATTTGGTGATTAAGCCAATGCACTAGATAACCCCCCCCACCGCAATTTTCTCCTGTGTTGGGTATTGGGATAGGAAGAAAAAGAGACATTGATTGAGAAGTACCAGGCTTATTACCTTGTTAAGCATAAACAGATCTCATTATCCTAGGCAGACAACTGATGCCCGTTTTTGCTTGTTTTCGCCTTTGCTTTAATTTCTCTGTGGTAGTTTCTCAAATGAAACAACCTTGACCTACCACCACACTGAAGTCCTCTGTGTATACAATACCATTATTCATTCTAAACACTAGATTTTTCATTGCTATTACT
>NC_048230.1:35717310-36007509 GCF_002007445.2 Ailuropoda melanoleuca | reverse complement strand
TTTATTTATTTATTTGACAGAGATAGAGACAGCCAGTGAGAAAGGGTACACAAGCAGGGGGAGTGGGAGAGGAAGAAGCAGGCTCATAGCAGAGAAGCCTGATGTGGGGCTCGATCCCATAACACCGGGATCATGCCCTGAGCAGAAGGCAGACACCCAACCGCTGTGCCACCCAGGCGCCCCTATAAAGTCATTTTCTATGTGATCTAATTTAAGCCTCCTAAACAGACTTTGCAGGATTAGGATGGTAATTATTCACATCTTCACAAGGGAAAGAAGAGAGAGATGTTCGTTGAACATCTTGCTTCTGGTTCTAAAGCCAATACATAACACAGTCAGAATCTAGATCTCTACCTTTGCCTTCTTTCATTTCCTTTTTCTCTCTCTCTGCAATTGCAAGACACAGCAATTCATGGGAAATCAAATTGTTTACCTTCTGTAACAAAATGTAACAACTCTGGTCCTTACTTTCAAAAGAGAGACTGACATTACATCAGAAAACGTGATTTAAATGTAATGAATCCTGCTTGACTTGTAAGGCAGGAGCAATGTGCTACCTTTGCTACTGCCTTTCTGTTTCTAGAAGCTAACCGACTTCAGCTTCTTCTTAGCTCTGTGTCTGTGATTCCCGAGGAAAATCTGGAATCAACCCTCCCCCGCCGCGCTTTTAATTGAGTGCTCCCTTTGTCATGTTTTAGAGATTTTCTGTTCAATTATGAAAAGAAAATCCTTTTAACATCACTATAAACAAAACCTGCATTTGTCACTAGCACCCTGTAGAAACCAAAGATGAACATTAAATTACCCTGGGCACATGGCTACCTGCCAGTAATTACTCAATATGAGGTTTAACCGAGTTTATCTAGAGGACGAGGACCACGCATACACCGCTAAAGGGAAAGACATGGTTAAAGTAATTATCTGGCATATTCCCACAGTGTAGACAGTCAGTCTGGCTCATTTGGACCAAAGAGTAATAACCCTGCACACTTTTTTTGCCAAAAAGAGTTATTTGGCAGACCACCTCGATGTGCCTCAACAGATGAACGTGAAATCTACAAGATGCAAGAAGAGAAAGAAAACATAACTGCCCTTGGGTATCAGAAAACCTACAGACAGGACGGCACAAAGGGAGCTTCAAAGAGGATAGGCTGGGGATGGAGACAAATGCCTCAAAATTCTATGACCCTTTCTGGGGCTTGTGAGTTACGATGCTAGAATTTCTTCATCTTCATTATCCATGCCTCATGATTGCTTCTTTAATTCTTCCCCTGAAACTTCTTATCTTTTCTTAGATTTTTTTTTCTTCCCCTAGGACATGAAGAAAAGACTTCTGTATAGGATCCAAGCCCTGTGGTTTATTTGGTGATTAAGCCAATGCACTAGATAACCCCCCCCACCGCAATTTTCTCCTGTGTTGGGTATTGGGATAGGAAGAAAAAGAGACATTGATTGAGAAGTACCAGGCTTATTACCTTGTTAAGCATAAACAGATCTCATTATCCTAGGCAGACAACTGATGCCCGTTTTTGCTTGTTTTCGCCTTTGCTTTAATTTCTCTGTGGTAGTTTCTCAAATGAAACAACCTTGACCTACCACCACACTGAAGTCCTCTGTGTATACAATACCATTATTCATTCTAAACACTAGATTTTTCATTGCTATTACTNTAGTTTTTGATGTAGTGTTCAACAGAAAATGTAGATTTTCTTCTATAAAATGAAGATTTCCAGTTCTTGGTATTTCTCTACAGTGTTTAAAATGGCTCACTAATTTGAGTCACCACTTCCTAGGATAATACTAGATCTTTCAGTAGTATTCCAAAAAATCTTTGCAAACTTTTTATGAGCTTCCTTGCTCGATTGTAATAGTCTTGGAACTGTACTTTATACCAAATTATATCTGTATTGGAATCTTCTCCACAGTAGAATTTACACTCTGTTGACTTCAGTTGTCTGTGTTTCTTACCAAACACAGCAGTTCTCATTGATTGTGATGAAAACACAATCTAAGTACTTCTGGTTTCTTTTTCCAACTTTTTCAGATAGTTGGAGTGCTTGTTCTCATGGAGAATTATTTCAGGTTGTGACCCTATGGTACAGTTGGTAATTTTCCTCTGGTAATTTTTTTATTTTTGTGTTTTTATTGACGTAGAGAGATGCTCCTACTATTAGAATACACATGGAAACAACAGCTCTTTTCTTTCTGGCTAAAAGACTAGATCTTAATTATTCCCAAGACAAAAGGAAATGGTAATTAGGTGACAGGATAGAAGTGCTAACTATGGCTATGATTACAATCACATTATAAATTTATAAATGTGTCAAATCGACATGTTGCACACTTTGAATTTATGCAATGTTATATGTCAAATATATTTCAATTAAAAAGAAATCAGATTCATCATCATGTACTCTGGAGAGTTCCTAGGAAAATTCTGGATCCAAGAGCATAAAGGTGTTCATACACATTACAAATTTGCTTCCTACTCGTGTTCCTCTCCCTTCTCTCCAGAATTCCTAGGTTCCCTTTGTGGCAGTTAAAGAGAGGAAAGTATAATTTTGCATAAGGGTGGTTTTCTTCCTGATTTAATTATTTCCAGGGCTGTCTGTCTCTTGACTGACATTCTCTTGCCATCCTAACCCATTTTACCCCAATATGATGGGTTTTTGTTTTGTTCTTGAAATGTATGCAAATCTTAAATCAATTTAAAACATCTTTTCTGTCATTTAGTGAAGAACATTTAGCATTTAGTGTTCTACAGTTTATAAAGTCATTTTCTATGTGATCTAATTTAAGCCTCCTAAGCGGACTTTGCAAGATTAGGATGGTAATTATTCACATCTTCACAAGGGAAAGAAGAGAGAGATGTTCCTTGAACATCTTGCTTCTGGTTCTAAAGCCAATACATAACACAGTCAGAATATAGATCTCTACCTTTTGCCTTCTTTCATTTCCTTTTTCTCTCTCTCTGCAATTGCAAGACACAGCAATTCATGGGAAATCAAATTGTTTACCTTCTGTAACAAAATGTAACAACTCTGGTCCTTACTTTCAAAAGAGAGACTGACATTACATCAGAAAACGTGATTTAAATGTAATGAATCCTGCTTGACTTGTAAGGCAGGAGCAATGTGCTACCTTTGCTACTGCCTTTCTGTTTCTAGAAGCTAACCGACTTCAGCTTCTTCTTAGCTCTGTGTCTGTGATTCCCGAGGAAAATCTGGAATCAACCCTCCCCCGCCGCGCTTTTAATTGAGTGCTCCCTTTGTCATGTTTTAGAGATTTTCTGTTCAATTATGAAAAGAAAATCCTTTTAACATCACTATAAACAAAACCTGCATTTGTCACTAGCACCCTGTGGAAACCAAAGATGAACATTAAATTACCCTGGGCACATGGCTACCTGCCAGTAATTACTCAATATGAGGTTTAACCGAGTTTATCTAGAGGACGAGGACCACGCATACACCGCTAAAGGGAAAGACATGGTTAAAGTAATTATCTGGCATATTCCCACAGTGTAGACAGTCAGTCTGGCTCATTTGGACCAAAGAGTAATAACCCTGCACACTTTTTTTGCCAAAAAGAGTTATTTGGCAGACCACCTCGATGTGCCTCAACAGATGAACGTGAAATCTACAAGATGCAAGAAGAGAAAGAAAACATAACTGCCCTTGGGTATCAGAAAACCTACAGACAGGACGGCACAAAGGGAGCTTCAAAGAGGATAGGCTGGGGATGGAGACAAATGCCTCAAAATTCTATGACCCTTTCTGGGGCTTGTGAGTTACGATGCTAGAATTTCTTCATCTTCATTATCCATGCCTCATGATTGCTTCTTTAATTCTTCCCCTGAAACTTCTTATCTTTTCTTAGATTTTTTTTTCTTCCCCTAGGACATGAAGAAAAGACTTCTGTATAGGATCCAAGCCCTGTGGTTTATTTGGTGATTAAGCCAATGCACTAGATAACCCCCCCCANTCTTCCCCTAGGACATGAAGATCAGACTTCTGTATAGGATCCAAGCCCTGTGGTTTATTTGGTGATTAAGCCAATGCACTAGATAACCCCCCCCACCGCAATTTTCTCCTGTGTTGGGTATTGGGATAGGAAGAAAAAGAGACATTGATTGAGAAGTACCAGGCTTATTACCTTGTTAAGCATAAACAGATCTCATTATCCTAGGCAGACAACTGATGCCCGTTTTTGCTTGTTTTCGCCTTTGCTTTAATTTCTCTGTGGTAGTTTCTCAAATGAAACAACCTTGACCTACCACCACACTGAAGTCCTCTGTGTATACAATACCATTATTCATTCTAAACACTAGATTTTTCATTGCTATTACTAAAATAGAAATAACGGCTATTCTTTTCTCTTTTTTGCTTTACTGATTTAGATAATATTTCTGAAAAATTCAATTAGGTTTTCTTTTGCGTTTATTCTGGTGTAGCAGATTGATCAAGGGCACAAAGTCTGGAGGCCATTTGACCTGGTTCAAATATCTCCTTTGCTGCTTACTAGCTGTGTGAGCTCACGTCTCTGTCTTGGCCNATTGCTATTACTAAAATAGAAATGACGGCTATTCTTTTCTCTTTTTTGCTTTACTGATGTAGATAATATTTCTGAAAAATTCAATTAGGTTTTCTTTTGCGTTTATTCTGGTGTAGCAGATTGATCAAGGGCACAAAGTCTGGAGGCCATTTGACCTGGTTCAAATATCTCCTTTGCTGCTTACTAGCTGTGTGAGCTCACGTCTCTGTCTTGGCCTCAATATCCTCATTTTCACAGAGAGGTAATAACAGCCTTTAATAGATAAGATTCCTAGGAGGAATAAATAGGATGATGTATACAAAAGGGTATTGAGCCTGATTGCACAGAAGTCTGTCAATATTTGTTAACTATTGGAGACAGTGGTGGTCAGATATGCATATCCTCTAGCCTTAGATTTATGATGCAACCTTAGGTGAATTACTTACTTAATCAAGATATAGCACTGACCTCATAGGCCATTAGGTGTTATAAAGATTGAATGAGTTGATTCATGTAAGGTGAGATTAGAACATTGTGTGGCCTAGAATGTGTGCTCAATAAAATTAACTATTAAAATATTATTTATCCAGGCAGGATGAAAGAATTAAGACACAAGGAATACGAAATTCTACATTTGAAAGACTTGTTTAATTACAGAATATTTAAAAACAGAAGTGCATTCGAATATATAGTTAAAAAAAACATAAATATAAACATCTCAACAAGGAAAACATTATCAGCAAATATACTGTGGGTCTCCTCCCCTCTGGAGTGAAATGTAGACGTCTATAGAGGCTAATTCGCCACAATCTGCACATTCTACTCCCAGAAGGCAATTCTCGCTCGGGGATGTAGAAATGCATGAACGTAGAAATGCGCCAAAGCCCACTTTTCTCGTTTACGTTAACAGTGCATTACGTGCCAACCCATAACCTGAAACACAGGGTGTGTGCGTATATCAGACGAATTGGAACCCAGGAACCCAAAACTGCCTGGTTCAAAGCCTAAACTGTGGCTGAGCATGCATTTTTTCCCTTCAAAATAATTGTTTTCTGAATTTCCTTAACTGTCTACTCATCTTTGCTTATTAACCATAGATACCGTTGGAGCCTGGAACATATATAACATAAAAAATTAAAATCAACTATTGAGAAAATTCCAGCAGAAAGATCATCTAGCAATGTTTGTTACGCAGTCAGCACTTAATAAATACTGAATAAAGGAATGAATGCAAACTGGCTTTCAACCACTCTTGAAACAGTGGGGAAACATGGCAGGCTGGATGGATAAAACTGGTTGATGTGATTAATTAGCTGATAAACAAGATCTCCAATTTCCTCTTTTGTTATTGACCACACCACAGAATGAGCGCTCTTAGCATTTCACAAAACAGGGCAAAGAAGAGCAACAGCTAATTTCCGTTTCTATGTTAAGGAAGCAAAGAGCCATTAATTAAAGTTACCAAACAATATGGGGAATAAATACGCACGGGGAAGGGTGTGTGTAGAGGAAGTAAACATTTAAGAATGCACAAACACATATGTTACTTCTTTTGGAGTGATTACAATGTCTAATCAAAATATGTGTCTCTGGTTGGGCAATACATTTTGGTTTGTTTGGGATATTGACCAGAGATCGCTTTGTCCCTTCGACTAATGTACTAATTGTCATAAGCATAAAGGTTGTCCTGCATGCGTGGGATACTGTCTCTCCAATTATTTGACTTATGAGATTAAAAGGTCAGATATCTTTGCACTCATATAATAATAATATTATTTTAGTTTTCTTTTTAAATTTGTCTTAAAAAATTTATTTCTGCTGCTTTGTAGCTACAATGAAAGGTTGGTTATCACTGTATAAACAAAAGTCAATGAAATTACCCTGTTGAGATTCCCATAGCTATAGCTTTGGTCAGTGGTGTGGGCATGAGGACATCCAGCAGTGGTCACCCCAGCCATACCCCCAGAACCCTCAGTTCCTCCTTTCAAGGTCAGTTTTACATTCTTGGCATCACTGTGATATGACTGTCTCTCTACCCAAATGTTTAAGAAAGCCTACTATATACAAAGTCTTTTTTTAAAATAATCATTCTGGCTTTAAAAAAAAAAAACATTGTGTACGGGGTACCTGGCAGGGAGGGCTGAGCTGGTTGATCATTGGACTCTTGGTTTTGAATCAGGTCATGATCGCAGGGTCCTGGGATTGAGCCCCATGTGGAGCCCCGGGCTCAGTGCAGAGTCTCCTTGTCCCTCTCCCTCGCCCTCTGCTCCTCCTCCTGCTCACGCTTTCTCTCTCTCAAATAAATAAATAAAATCCTAAAAAAAAAAAAAAAGAAAAGAAAACACCAAAAAACTTTTGTGTACTCTCTGTCTCCTGATTGGACCCATACTGGTACCCTTCTCTCTTGAGAGTCAGATGAAACAGACTGGAATTCTATTCCTCTTAAGGAGGGGATTCTAGATCTTTTCTAGTCTCTGCATGGAGTCACAGGTCAGGGTTGGGAAGCCAGGATTTGGTCTGATCCATCCCTACAAGCTCTTAGATCCTGGTTCTGCTGACTTGGTTCAGTTTGTGGATGGTTGGTTGCCTTTGTGGGTGGTCAGATGTTAAGTTATTTTCTCTCATCTCCAAATAAAACCTTTAGCACTTTGCCCTGTGACACTGGGCAGACCACATTTCTTTGACTCTCTTTTCCTTCCACCCTCCCTCCCTTCCTGCCTTCCCTTTTTTTTTTTTTTTTTTTTTTTTTTTTTTTTTTTTTTTTTTTGCCAGCTGCCCTTCTGCTTGAGTGAATGGAGACTAGAAGCCTAGGAGAGGAGCAGGGAAATTGTTTCTTCTGGTTTGTTCCATGTTGTCAAAAGCACCATCCTGGTAACAGCTTTTTATCCAGGCAAAGGCATTTGCTCCCCAATCACAATTTCTTCTAGCTTCTTGGGTCCAGTTTCCAGCTTCATCAGGATTTCCTGGAACCAGTCCATCATGCTTCCTCAGAGGTATTATCCACTAGACAGCAACCCCTTCTCAGAAACCTGCATACAGCTTCCAGTGTCAGAGCTCTCCTAGGAATTCCGGAGGTACTAGAGTCCAGAACTGTCCTCTCCTCTGTAGTTTGGGTCCCAGCCGCACAGTTCCCTCTGCCAAGCTTCTAGTGTTTGGAAACATTTGATGATTTCTCCCCCTTGTTCCTGCATCTTGCCCACGATGACCTAACATTCTCTTCAGTTTGACTGAACTTTCAACAACTTTCTTCCAGACCATAGATCTCAGACCTCCTTTTTCGGAGAGCATTAACTTTAGAAAACCTGCAATGACAAATTCCTTTTTCTGCCCCTTTGAGACCTGAATCTTCTCCCAGTCTTTTGTCAATTTTACAACTGAGCAATGTGTTTCTCAAGGACCTGGGATCCATCCTTTATGATGTAACCATCAGGAAGATAATCCCTCTAAGTCTCTGTCTCTGTTGGAGGCTGGGAGACTAACTTGGATAAGCAACAATTTAGCAAACACAGATGGCCTAACAATGTTAACCAACGTAACATTCTCCAGCACTCTTGCCTCTCTCACTCTAGCACTTAAAAACCCTCCCACCATTTGTGTCCCTGCAGTTGCGCTCACTTCTGACCTGAAGCCTCTCTCCCCTATTGCAGCAATCCGAATAAAAGCTGTCTCGCCAGTTTTCACAAGGGTCTGGCGCCATTTTACGTCCACAACGTTTTCTCACACTGTTAACCCTCATGCTTCCCATTTGCCCTTTGGATCCTCCAACACCCTCTTTATCAAGTCCTTATATTGAATTCTCCCCATTGAAATAATCAATTTTCCTGATTGTAACCTGTTTGACATACTGTGCTGTCCCTTTCCTGTGGTGAAAAGCACTCAGTACTTTTTACTTGTTTCTACAGAAGTAAGAGGAACCCTCTCCCCCCAGAAATAGAATACCAAACTGATATCAAAAGGTATATATTTATTATATTATATTATATTATATTATATTATATTATATTATTATATTATATGCTTTTTAAATAGTGATGCCAAGAATATGAAACTCAGTGGTTCTACCTCTGTGCTTTAAAAGTCCATTGACCATTTCAACAAACCTGAGCTCCAGGATCTAATCACAACGCCCAGCTTGAGTCTCCTCTCCTTTTAGGAGGACAACTGAACACACAGAAAATACTTCAGTTCAGCTCTTGGATTTCTTTTCTCCTTCACTTTCTATGTTTCCACACCAAAATGATTCATCATTGTATTTGACTAGAAAGGAAAACAGAACGCTTTAGAAAAATTTGGGTGCCAACTTTTAAGAATATGGACCGACACAAATAAATTCTTGTTAATAAATTCACAGAACTGTTTACTATTATTATTAGTAGTAGTAGTATTTATTTATTTTTGCTTCATTGTGTTTTCACTATTTTTACTTTCTTGCCATTTGTAACACAAGTGAGAAGTGAGAGGTGGGGGAGAAAGTTCAGCTGATTTGTATATATGAGTATAGACAATACTTATCACTATATTTCTAAATTTTGCTGCAGCAGAGTCTTGAACCAGTTGGTGTAAAACAAAGATTTAAATGTTAAAAAAAACAAATCAATGCATAACCTTTTTTTTTAATACAATTTATATTTTTTCTTAGCTCCTCTGATTGTTCGCTGTGATTTGAAACCTATGTCATTGACTTGAATCATCTTGGTGCAATTTAAAAGCAACACTTTGCAGTTACAGAATACAAAAAGAAAGAAAGAGGGATTGAAAAGGAGTGTATTTATAACCTTGGTCATAAGTATCCTCAGAGTATTTCTGTTTTAATAATTAATTAGCTTATCAGTTCAGAAATGTTGAAATGACTTTTGGAATCCCACGCTCTAAGGCTGTTGGCACCATACATGTTTCCTGACTGCAGTTTCCTTAACTTTCCATTTAGGTTTTTTTTTTCCCCCTTGAAACTAAAATCATTTAATGAAATCGGACGCTTCAAGGCCACTGACTGATCTTCTGAGCAGAAGGTATGCAAAGGTGGCCAATTCCATTAAATTACAGCCCCCGTCCAGGTTGGGAGACATCACTTTCAGGCAGACAAAGGGCAATGCAGTCAGGAATGCTAAGAGACATAACTAATAATAAGGGGGGGTGAAGAATAATATGAAAAAATCTGAAGGGAAAATAAGATCAACTGGCAGAAGAGAGAAGATCAGGAAGTGGGGGAAGGAAAAGGCACATGTGAGATTTTTTTCCCACTTACTCTATTTCCTTTATGTTCCCTAGTTCAGGACCGCTAGTAGAAGATTGATACATTTATTAATTCTCCATGCAGAAAGACAAACAGTGGACTCAGTCCAGTGGGATGGAAACGTCTGGCCCCAGGTGTCCCTATGGAATCTTCCAAAGTTGCCTAATGGTCTTTGACCACACAGATCCAGTTAAGGAATACGGTATCCATTCTCTAAAATCTCATTTAGACTCATACATAAAATAAAATCATCCTGTCATAATGCACTGGTTTTCTCTGGCTCTTCTTTTTATTTCTCTTGGTTAATTTAAAACGCAGGGCTAAGGGGGGAAAAAAAAACAATTTAAAGGATGTTCAAGATAGTCTTTGGAATACGAATTTTCCTTTTAAATTGCAAGAACATAGAAAAACAAACCATGTCTTTCTGCATAAAGTGGTATTTAGAAACTACTTCAGCAAATATCCATGGAGATTTAGTTGCATCTTATTTACATGTTTATTAAGATTCGACTTTGAGGAAACCACAAATTATGAGATCTATTTTATTAGGATTAATACTGGCATTTTTTTAAAAAACTGAGTTCAAATTATTGTTTATTGGCGTAATCTTCTCTTTCTCTTTTTTCTCTCCTTTATTTTGGAGTGGAGCCTTGCTATTTTCCATTTTTAGAACACGTTGGATCTTAAATGCTTAATGAGTATTAACAAATTTCTACGTATTAGGTGAACTGTAAGCGGAATCACATTCATATAGCGACATTTCTCTTCTCTCTCGGTCCTAGTATGCTAGTATGCAGCAGCTAAAAGAAAGAAAAATCATATGATCCAAGGTTATTCTGATTTTTAATTTTGGTTTTCAAAGTAAGTCCACTTAGGTCAGTTGTTTGAGGCTCCTTTATATACATTTCTGAAATTTTCTCAGCACAAGATGATATTAACTGTTACCTTGTATTACAGGGCACCCAGGTTTTGTGAAAGTAAATATATTAGGAAATTATTAGGAATGAAAAAAACCACCACTTGAATATCAATTTACATATAAACCTGAAAAAGAAACTGATTTAAGTTTGTGCTCTGGATAATGAGCTGGAAAGGGTATTATTTTACAGAAATGTTTAGTTATGTCTGTTTATGTTATTAAGTAGGATGAGATAAAGTATATATTCAAATTTTTTAAAGGACAGAATACATCATTTTAAGTAATTAGGTCCATTTATCTTAAATTTATATTTCCTGGGGTTGGTTCCTGAAATAGACCATGAAACCAGCCTATTTAAAAGATTTGTTAAAAAAAAAGAGAGAGAGAGATTTTCAAAATTTGTTGGACACAGAATATCTACCATAAATTTTCAGTTAACTATATGATATGCAAAATTGTAAAACTCTGCTTTTATGTGTAAATTCATTTTACTGTTTGTAATATTGTAAGATTCAGATTTTGGTTAAAAAATCAGTCCAAGGCAAATTAAAATATTTGGTGGATAGATAAGACTATATTTATATGTGTATATAATCCTACTATTAAATATAATTATGTGTATGTTTATATGTATATACACTTTTATAGGTATAGTTTTATGTGTATATACTTTTACCTACATGGTTATATTTGCTAAATGTGAAATACGTATTCATAAAAACACTTCGTGATGTTATCCACCCTAAAATACAGCTCTGTGAGAGAGTACTGTACCGGTTGTGAGCCCTTAGACTTTAAGGATAGCTATTTTAAAAGTAAATAAATACAGAAATGTTTTAAAGCTTGAATTCCAACCTTTCTCTATGTAGCAAGTAGTTAAATATAAATATAGAGATTTTAATGGAATAAAAGCAAATATAGGTGATGTTTTAAAATAAATTTTAAGTGGAAAGTTCTTTTTAAGAATATCATTAAGTCATATAACAGAAAAGGGAATATTTATTATTCTAATTGAATTAAAACTTAACATTTTGTATAACAAAAAAACAAGCAAATAAACAAAGACCAAAGACAGGGTGACTCTTGAGAGACAAGTCAGCAAAAATATTTCCAACAGATGTGGTAATAAATTATTAATGTTTCTAAGTGTATAAAAATCAACCAGAAAGACAGAAATCAGTCTACATTCCAATAATAAAATTACATTAAGATATGAATAGGCAATTCACAGAAAAATACACATTGCTAATAAAATTTTTCAAAAGAATCAAACTTTCAGTAAAGGATATATCTGAATTTAACGATGAGATATCATGTTTTATTCATCCACATGGAAAGACCACAGAGAGTCATACCCAGTTGGACAACTTTAGAAAACAACAACAACAACAAAACAGTCATTTACTTTCAACTATGAGTAGAAATTTTAGAGTATCAAAATTTGGGTGAACAACAGACTTCTATCTATCAAATTATAGAAGGCACCTGCATAGCAGCTCTTTCTGACTCTAGTAACATTTAGAAACATAACAACAAAAAGAGACATATACACATGTTTATTCCATCTTTGTTTTTAAAAATAGTAAACTTGAAATGCTGCAGAAAGGATAACTCTAAGTAAGAGAGTACAATGCAGTCATGAAAAAGAATGATCTATGATCAAATAGAAAGTTGTATCCTATATATTATAACATGCAATATGATAAGCCGAAGAGCATTATATGCCATGTTATACACCATGTTATATTTTTCAAATGTAGGATTTAAAATTTTGGGAAAGCATGTGCTGAGTTGTACCTATGTTACTTACTGCTCAGTGGGGAGCTTGCTTCTCCCTCTCCCTGTCCCCTGCTTCTCCCCTTGTTTGAGGTCTCTCTCGTTCTCTCTCAAATAAATAAATAAAATCTTAGGGGAAAAAAAGAACACCCTGCCCTGGGCTCCCAGCCATATTCAAGGAGGATGTGCTCTGCTGTCAGAGAACTTCCTCTGTTGCAATTAACAGCATTAAAAATATCAAAGTTTCAGAAAAGTGGGAGAATCCAGGCAGAAACATAAAGAACGTAAGAAAGAGTAACTGTGAAAAAATGGATTTCAAGGACTTGGAGGACACATGGACTTCTGTCCAATCTCAGCTCTGCTAGTTATTAGCTCTAACACAACTAAATGAAGAGATATTACTGTCTTTGGTCCTCAAATAATAATTCACGAATATCACCATGTTACTTAATACCCAAGTTCGTAAAGGTGACCTCGTGTGGATGTAAGGTACCTAGCCTCCCCTACTACGGGGTGGGAGGGGCTGAAGCTATCTTTGTGTCCCGCTGTTCCCCGCCTCCAGCTTCTGTTTTGTGTTAAACAGCAGAGAAGATTTTTAAGCTGAGATTTTTAAGTTGAGAAGATATCTCAGAGGTGGTGGTGAATATGTAAGGAAAGAACCAAACAAAAATCCCGATTACTCTATCAGATAAGTCAGAGTAACTCAGCTTTGAGAACACAGATGTACTGGAGTGGAAACAGCACGAATTTTCACATCAGGTCAATCTGATTACATATGATAAGCAGTGTGATCTTGACTTGCTTCAAAGTCATTGTCTTCCTTTGTAAAAGAAACTGCCTCCAAGAGCAGTGAAGAATGACAGGCAAGATAATGTAGCTTTATTTTTGAAACAACAGAATCTTAGAAATACTTGTTTCCCTCCTCCCTTTTTGTGCATGATGTGGTATCAAGGTACAGTTTCTGGCCCATCAGGTTTGTATGGATAGGCTAACAGACCAAAACCAAAACAAAAAAACCCAGCACAAAACAAAAAACAAGTTTCTAGGTCAAGTCAGTCAATCTGTAAGTCAGTCTATCGAAACCTTATCAGGCAAGAAAGGATCACGAAGGATCATGGGTTTATAAAACTAAGAAAAAACCTAAGGGGTGCTGGCAATTTGGCCAAGGCTTCATTCTTCACAGAGAGCTTTTGTCTAGAGCTGCTGAGAGAAGCTTAGACAAGACGGGTTTGGTTGTGGTGTGGAGCTCCGAGCCTCAAAGAACTGTCCTTAGGTATGACATAAACCTGAGTAATGAACTCAACAGACATTTATTGACATCTGCTGTGAAGGATAGATTAGAGGCTGACACATTCTCACTCTCAGCCAAGGGAAAGTGTGGCTACTGAATTAAGAAGGGAGACTGTGCGATCCGCTACCTTCTAGTATCTAATTCTCGACTGAAATATTATAGGGAGCATTTATTTTCTCCAGTTCTTAGGGCACAGCAGGGTTATCTGTCGCTGGCATTTCCCTCAAGCCTCACTGCTCTGCCAGGAGGTGAGCCCGGCTACTTACTCTCAACTTGCAACCTGTCTCACTTCCATCACGTACAATAAACCAGCACCTTCCTTCTTGTGCTTCAGAAAGTTTACATTGAAACTATGACAAAGATCTGAACGACAGTGTTCTCTGTCAGTTCTTAACCTGGCACATTTGCATACACGAACGTGCCTTAAATTCATGCAATAAATGTTTATTGAGCTCTCCGATGTTCATGGTGCCATTCCATCCCCATGGGTGGAACAGCGTGAGGGTTCTGCTTTGCGGTGACTCCCCTTTCTCTGCTGAGTGTCACACAGAAAGCACCTCACCATACTCCTTGGTCTTGGGAGCTTAGTGCCATTTTCTGAGTCACAGCACATGGACCACCTTTCAGGTACATTCACCACGAGCACGGTCACCACCTACCTGCTGTGTCCACTCGGCCGCCATGCTAGCTCTTTCCTGATCCTCAGACACTGTGGTCTTTTCACAGGCTATTCAAATGCTCTTTCTACTGGTGATTTCCTCCGACCAGAGAGCTCTTTCCCCAGACGTCACAGCCATCATCGCTCACATTCTTTAAGTCCATGTGTTAAAGTCATGTTGGAAGTAAGACCTTCATAACCACCTCATTTAAAATTACAAACCCGTTTCCCTTCTTGTGTGTTTCGCTCCACATCAGTTACCATGTTGTAACCTGCTCTATAATCGGGTTGTTTTATTTATTGTCTGCCTCTTCTCACTGGAATGGAAGGTGCACATGGGCAGGATTTTGTCTTTATTGTACCAAGGATGTGTTTCCAGTGCCTAGAGGTGTGCTTGGTACAGAGGTAGTTCATTAAGTATCTGTTGACTAATGAATGAACCATCATCGACCTCCTCCAAGAAACATCATACGCTTGAATTTCTAAGCTGGGTCTTATAGTCCTAATAGGAGTTGAAATAATTTTTATGGGGTTTGACAGTAACTATCAAAGATATTAAAAGTCTCCACTCTACAGTCATTTTTCTAACTTTTGGCATCAGAATAAAATCTACGTTTGAAAAGAACAGGTCAATCCTGGAGATAAAATTCTCTGGGATTTGTCCTACTGAAGAATAGTCATAGAGCAACTGCAAAATTATCTAAATAAAGAAAAAAAATAGTGGGATAGTATCTTGACATCTTCAAACCTCAAGATTTAGCAAAGGAATAAAAATAATATTTTAAAAAGTTAAAAATCAGGGCCATTTTAAATTTCCAAAAGTGTTGAGAAGCAGAAATCAATGAAGAGCCTCAAACACGATGCTGTCTCAAGCATACTAATGTAAGTTTCCATGTTTTAGCACTTGGCAGGGAAATCCTTATAAAAATAAAAGTGACTCACTGTATGTTCACTGCAACTGGGGCCTCTATAAGTTATGTTCTTGTCTCTAGGCCAGATCAGGGTGGCAATGAAAATATTTGGAGCCAGTCCTGGCACACAACTTTTGACATTTAGGTAAAATTCACTGGGAAAAGAGTCATTTTAGGTTAACCCGAATCTGAAGCTTCATTATATTAGAGACATAAGCATTCATTTTTGCAGTCCTGCATTTGGTCTTCCAGCCAAATGCAGATGTGACTGGAGTCCTCCCCTGGAGGGATAGGATGTGCTGGAGAGAAAATGGGAGGTCTCGTGCTGACTTTAACCATCATGCCTAGGATGATGGTCTCCTTTTGCTGCTCTAGACTCTTGACTCAAGAAGGAAAAAAAAAAAAATATATATATATATATATATATATTCAATTTGTATAGTGCAATGCTTTTCTATTTTTCTACCAAAAAGCTTCAATTCATACCACATTTGAAAATGTGAGGATATGTGTATACCTTTGTGTGTGTGTGTTTTCCTGGAGTGGACAATAGTTCTTTCACATTTTCCAAACTACAGATATTCCATCAAGGCTGGGCAGGGGGCACGGGGAGGGCAAGTTGATGGTGACCGAATCCTTCTGGCAGCTAAAAGGTGGGCAAATGTCCTTAGCCCAGCCAGTTGGATGTCCCTACCAAAGACTTTGCACATTTGGCCCCTTCTTGAGATGGAGATGCAGTTTTAGGCAAAACTTATTCCCAAGGGCTGCAGTGTAATTAAGACCCCACAGCCAGTCATAGTTAAGAGCCGTGGTGCCAACCAAGCTGGCAGGGGCCCTGGGATGATGGTTCTGGTGAAAGCATACAAATCATGTTCTCCCTCAGGGTCTGGTTGTGATTTGCCCCCCTCTGTCTCTGCCTGAACCTCTTTCTTCAATCGCCCTGTCATTTAGGAGAGCTGCCTAAAACCCTTGAAATGAATTCCATGTCCACTTAAATTAATAAGAGCTGTATTTTGTTTGTAAGCAAACTTTCAGGTGAGTACCATATAATATGAATGTAACTTTCTCTGTGCTTGATGAGGATAAAGCTGTTTATACTGTCTCTGTTAGGAAAAATTATATGTATGAAATTTGGTAAGCCCTTACTTTCTCTCTCTTCCTGACAACCTTCCAACTTTCATATTCTATGACTATTTGTACATTTTCTTGGTGTCATAAGTACATTAGAAATTATCATACTATTATATTTTAGGGGTTTCACTGTTCATCACCATTTTTCTTCTATTGTGTCTTTCCCAGCACCAGATTATTTATTTTTATTTATGTTCAATTGGCCAGAGTGTTTCTTTCAGGAAGGGTAATGGGCTGTTCTACCTTCTAGCCCTTGCATTTCTCAGAGTGTTTAAAGGTTTCTATGATACCTAAGCAATAGTTTAACCAACATACCTGTACGTTTGTAGGATTTTTCTCCATCTATGATTGAAATTTAGAAATATGTTACATATATATATATAACTTTCCATTTCCACTGTGTGTGTGTGTGTGTATATATATATATGTATGTGTGTGTATATATATATATATATATTGCTTTCGATTATTTTTTTCTTAGAATTTGCTGTAACCTCTTTGATACGAAGGATCCCATTCACTTTCAGCTTGGAGATTTGCTTTTGATTTTTTTGATTTGGATATTGCTTTCGCTTGGCACATTCTCTATTTTCCTTTCAGCAATTTCTGTCATTAGAACTTGCTACCTTTGTCTCTTGTTTTTATTTTCTGGTCTTCATCTCTTCATTCTTTTTCAAACTCTAAAGGGGGTGTTCTTAGTTTCTTTTGGCTTCTTCCTGGGCAGAATCTATCTTTGACATGCTAACTCGTTCTGTTTCTCAGAAGCCGACTCTCAGCTCAATATTTCTTTCCCTGACTGCTCTCTCTAGTCTAGGAGATACAATATCATCCTGAATTTTTATGAAAAGGTGAATTTAACATTTTATAAAATTTGTTTTTATTCTTCAGATGAGTCCTTTTTTTCCCCTTTTCTACACAGAAACATCTTTTCTCATGTAAATGGCTGTTCCATATTGGGTGATGAGATGATGTCATAAATCATCTTGAATCTCTGTTCATAATGTGCAACCCAGGTAAAGGGGGGAAGGAAAAAAACATTAATTATGGGCCCTAGCTTTGTTTTGCCAAATTGCAAGGAGAATTGGGAGGAAGCAAGACAAGAGGGACATCCAAAGAAGTAAGTAAGCTGCTTTTTGTTGTAAAAAAGATGTTTTCATTATTATGTGGGCAACCTGGAGTTAGCTGGGGGAGAACTCCCCTTTTCTAATTAACCTTTCATTAGGCATCAGGTCCAGCAGACCCTGCAAACCACTTCCAAGCACGTCTGTGGGATGGAGTTCAGAGGCAGGGCCAGAAAGCTCTGTTGACTCCCCGGGAACATGGAAATACAAATGCCCAATATGAAAATTTCAGTAGAGAATTAATTATAAAATAAAGAAACCCCATGGGTTGTATCCTCAATTCAGTAGCCAGGGCTTTCCTTTGGGCAATGGCATGACTACATTAGCACTGGTCAATCTAGGTGCATGAAAAAAGAGATAATTGTTCAGATGATTCTGAACATGTTCAATCTTGGTTTTGTTTTTAAAGAACAAGTAAATAGAATTTTTTTTTTTTGCCTAAATCTAAATAAAGGTGTTCCCTCCCCGCCTCACTGGACTTTGGCAGGTACAGTTGCTGTTGGAAGGTGACTGAATAGACTGTTAGCATAGGGAACATGTGAAGCTGAGAGCTTCCAAACTCCATCTTTTCAAGTCAGAGCTGTATAAAATACAACCTAGGAAAGTGCTAATATAGGCTCCAGAGTTTGTTTTCACGATTGGAGTAGTGATGAAGTGAAGCAAAGGCTTTTCAGAAAGAGGGGGCAATGTAGCACAGTCTGGAGCTTGAAATCTCCAGTGCACTAACAAACATACAGAAAAGACTAGCTCGTAATTGGGGATGTCCCAACATAAAAACAAAAACCCCATCATTCAGTAAGGCCTGGAAAGGGTCAAGTTGGGGAATGTTGATCAAGAAACAGAAAATATCTACCAAAGAGAAATTTAACTCTAAGGGGATTATGGAAATTTGGGAAAGACACCACTACCGCCTGGTGTTCAGACACCTGCATGATGCATCGTTTTGATCTGGAATTTGTAAAGATGGATCCAGGGTACAAAAATGAATTCCCGATCTGCTTTCTATTGTGTTCATATCCAGAAGCACCCCTGTCAGCTCACTTACTTGTCCCACTCCTCATAGCCACACGAGGCTCCTGCCGTCCGAGATCCAAGGAAGGACCAAGGACCCGAGACCATGGGACCTAAAATTGGGACTGTGATTTTGAAGCACACAGCATTACTGCACCTTAAAAAGAAACATTTATTTCAGCTCAAAACTATTTTAAGTGAAGATAGCACACTTGTTTTCAAAAATAAAATTATTTTAATAAAAAAGAATATAGTAACTGTATTTATTAGAACAACACCTAATTTATACCAATAAAGGACCAAGGGTTTTTCTATTGTGTTAAACCTGAGGCAGTTAGAATGTTAGGAACCACAATGCTTTTAGAATTGCCAAGGCTCCGACTTTAACTAAAGGTTACTAAGTTAAGTTGTTAGTCTCCAAACATTGGATCCGCATATCTTATCAGCTGTGACCTTTTTCCTGTTCCTCATCCTGAACCAGAGACTCGGGGAACTATTTGATTTACATAGTCCCTGTAACTGCCTCCCATCCGTGTCACTGATGGCAAAATTAACTTCCATGAATAAATGGTTGCATGTGTTCTAATGTTACTATAATGAGGAAATAAATCCATTAGAAATCTCAGTTTTAAGATTAGCTACTCAATTACTTCTTTTAAATTGGAACTCCAAGGCTATTTTGTTAAGTTATCTAAAATACTAACTCGCCTTGAAGCATTACAAAACCCGCAGATACCAGTAGAGTACCCCACAACGTGGGGTAGAACCCCATCTATACCTCTGGTCAACATTTTCATAATTAAAAGTGAGCAATTGGCCAGCACTTGCATGATCTCTCTTATATGTGGAATCCAAAACAAAAACAAAAACCAAGCTCATAGATACAGAACACAGATTTGTGGCCACAGGTGGGTGGGGCCGGGGTGGGGGGATCAAGAAGAAATGGGTAAAAGAGGATCAAAAGATAAAAAAAATAAAAAATAAGTAAAAATTAAATAGCGATCGGTCACTCATAGAAACAACTATATCATTTTGGGAATGTTGGAAACACTGCCTTACTCTTCTGGAGCTCCTTACCTGACAGCAAAGGTTCGATTTGCAAGGTGATTATTCACCTGACAGTCCCTGGAAACGTCAGCTCATTATTACAGTCACACGGAGATTTAGATTCCAAGAATGTGTCCCCCAGAGGAGCTGATCTTGGGCTACAAAGTCCCAGAACCAAAGCTAAACCATTAACCGATCGCATTTCATTGTTTTATTTGAATGTACACAATTTATTTAAGGGCTTGATTAAATGCTAAATCCTATCTGCTGCTGGATTCTGTCCGAATTGTTTTCTTAGCCCTCTTGACATCTGGCCCGTGCTCTTGTCCATACTGAACTGTTGAAATTTGCCTATATTGTTCGTCTTTGTCTGGCTTTATGGGTCTTACTAACGACATTTGTCTAAGAGCGTCCTAAATCACCACCATCTTTTATTTCCTTGAAAAATATGGTCAGAAGAGACTGCTTTCAAAATGGGACTTCCAGGAAAATCTCCATAGGAGATATGCTATAAATGAATGATTAGCAAGTGAACCCCAAAGCAACAGAATCCAGTGTTCAGCTTTCAGCTACTTAAATTCCTTTTAACCTAAATTACTCGTATGGAAAGTGATGTTGTATCCAACCCCAAAACCACCAAACCACAGGTGTTTAAGCAAGTCATGAACTTCTATTATTTTTCTATTCAAATAGATTCTTTGGGGTCCTAGGAAAATACTAGGAAAAACATATAGCATGTCACCATTATTTAGGTAGGACATTTTAGTGTTGGCAGCTCTTCTTCTCCATAAATCAACTTAAATTCTTGCTGGGAACTTACATGCTCAATGTTCTCCATCCCAGAAACCTTGACTTATCCATGCACGCTGAACACGTGCTCATCTTTCTCTGGCCTTCCCACCTGTGCGCCCATCTGAGCTATTCGAATTCTATGATCATGGATCCAGGACCTTTTCACGATGGTTCTGTTGCTCTCTCACCCCAGCACACTTCTTCCAGTCCACAGAAGGGTTTTCTGATTCCACCTCTCTCTCCTTTAGAGCCATCAGACCTGATCAGTGTTGAGTTCAAAGTGACACTCACACTCAGGAGACACGATAGGCTTGGCTTCTGCCAGTGCCAAGTTGATGTTGTTTTAAGAAAAGGTAGAGACAAGCCACAATGGTGCATGGGCACAGCAGTGGCTGTGTGGCTCCCAGGCACCATTTCCATGGTCTCAGCCACCCTACACCGAGGATAGGTATGATTAAAGGGGCCATCCTGGGGGATGAGGATCTCCTTTGTTCAGGGAAGCCATACACTCTAGGCTCCTTCAACTTTCAATAGCTTTTAAATCCTGCAGCTCCCTCAGGCCCAGGGGCACCTCACTCGTCCCATTCTCTGTGCAGCTGCACGCCATCAATATCTGCCACTTGTTACTTGATAAACAACCTTGACAAGGAACGAGAAGACCTTCCTCTGGAACATAGTAATTGTGGCTCCTTAATCTTGGAAACTCGAGTCGATGTGACAAGGAGAATTTAATCAAGGGTCAAATTCTCAGGAATCTACCGATGAATCCTTTTCTTCCAGAAACATTCCTCAGGGGACTCTTTATCCCAATTCCTGAAAATTGATACAATTTGTAGATGAATCTGTCTTCTGTTCTCTCTCTCCGTGTTGTGGTTTTCCCCTTTATCTCCTCGAGTATCCTTGTTTCCACATATGCCTCCAAATTTTGTTTGTCCACTTGTTTGTTTTTTAATCTCTTCAATTTCTTCTCTTCGATCCTCCTTTTTAAGAACCGTAGGCACATGGATTTTTATGAAGGAGCCTCAAGAGGGAGTTTATCCATCATCTGTTTTTACTTCCTGTATCTTTTCACCTCATATGGAGATTTGGACGACCACTCATAGGTGATGCATGTACATACATGAGTCCCTTCGAAGTTAGGCCATATGACCCTTTGATACTTATAGGGGTGTTTCTCTCACTTTTGGGGTGGGTCAAACCTTGTGCTGCTTCCTGAAAGCTGTGGTCCCCAAATCACTGGCATTTACCTTGCCCATTTTCTCCTGTCAAGCAAAGGGAGAGGGTAAACACTCCCAGTGTAAGATGAAGCTCAAAGCAGAAGTTTACAAGCACAGGGCAAGTAGGGTGAATGGTATCCTCTAGACTCTCACCAGTCCATGAGATGTCTATTTCGAATGGATGCATCTAGACTCATCAAGGGTTGTTCTGTTGAGTGAGGTCACCAAATCCCTGCCTCCTTGTGTGTGTCTAGAGAGGATTTGGGAAGGAACAAGGACCATCTGCGGGATTTGGAAGATCTCAAGTTTATGTTTTCAGATGTGCTAGAATGAGAAACCTGATGTTCTTGGACGCCAAATGTGGGGGAATTTGTACATTACCAGGCTTGCAGCCTTCCTGGGTAAGCTAGCTCGTCGCTGGGCTGCTTATAGGAGGGCCATTCAGGTCAACACCCTAAGGTGCTCATCGTGGAAAATCTGCTACATTCTCCAGGCATCCCAGCATCATCATAAAGACCCATAATCCTGGTCCCTGGTAAGTGCTGCCTTGTACATATCTTGGCAGCCAAACCGAATATAATTTAACCTGTATGCTCTGTGAGCAGGAAGTGGAGAAACCCACAACTGCTCTCCAGAAACTTTATTTGTTGTCAAACAATTTCGTACTTCAATGGTTGCATTTTCAGGATGATACAAATTAGTGGCAAAGTATTTCTGCAGGTAAGGAAGATTTGGTCCTGGATCAAATTGTATCTCATGGTAAGGTAGAAATTTGAAATGTAATTATAGCAACAGCCCCCCAGAATTGCTACTTGCCATTAAAAATTAAGTATTTCTGTCCCAATTAATGAATATTCCATGAAGCACTGGAATAGACTTTGCTAATGTTTCCCTGCTCCTTTTCAATTCATGTGTTCAGTAAGTTCCGCTTATGCATATGAAAATAACAAATGTAGTAAGTTTGCCATAAGACTTATCGGTCTGATTCCTTTCCTATTCAGCCCATTGTATTTTTTTTTAAGATTTATTTATTTGAGAGAGAGAGACAACGAGGACAAGCAGGGGCAGAGGGAGAGAAATCTTCATGCAGAAATCCCCACTCCCACTCCACCAAGTGGGATCCCCATGTGGGGCTTGATCCCAGGACCCTGAGAACATGACCTGAGCCAAAATCAAGAGTCGGCTGTTCAACTGACTGAACCACCCAGGCACCACCTATCCCTCGCATTTTAAAGTTTCCAAGTTGCTTCTACGTACATTATATTTTTGCGTCTTCCCAACTACCCTAAGAGTCAAAGCAAGGCAACCACTGTTTCCACTGTGCAAGTGAGAAAAGTAACATGCTGAGATGACAGACCCAGGAGCCAGAACTATATAGTTACAAGTATCAGGACCGAGACACCATCCAGATCTGCACATGCCCTATCTGGTAGAGCCTTCAAACGTGGCACTGCTTCCTCCTGAAGAGAAAACGAGAAAAGACAAATGACCGGTATTTCAAATTTCTCAAGAGAAACACCAGTGATTAGAAGAATTCCAGCGAATACAAGGGATGGCCAAGAGACCCAGATCTGGTCTCAGAAACAGGAAAAAGAGAAAGGAAGTTCTGCAGGGCAGTCAGGTTTACTCTGTTATACTTTAGTTTTGCCATTGTTTAATTGTTTTAGTCAAAGCCATCCATCTTCCACGGGCATCAAATAAGTTGGGTGGTAAAACGAGGGATGTGTGATTCATGGGGACCAAGGGAGCGGCGTTAGGAGCTGAAGGGGGGAGAGCTGGGAAATTCCAGCTTGTGAGCCTTGCTGCCTCGAGCTTACCACAGGACTCGGGGGAAAATACTGTTTTTCATACAAAGTGAAAAAGAGGAACGCAGGCTTCTCCTTAAGCAGCGCCGGGCACTAGGGATTCCATGTAAGGAAACTGATCCTGCTTTTACCCCAAGACCCATCTCGGTTTCAAAGCCGGATATTTTTCTTTTCCTCCCAAGATAACAGAAAATGTAGGGATCGTGAATGATCAATATCTGCTTCTAGAAGCCTAAATTCACAGCCGCTGCTGGAATAACCAGTTACAAGAGGAGCTAGAAGTTAAAAAAAAAAAAAAAAAGCACAGATTTCTTCCACTTTATCCTTCATCTCATACACATAAATACTTTTGTGTGTTATTATAATGACTGCAAAGCTCTGAGTTCTAACCAATGCAGATTTCCTCCTTGAAGACTGAAAAATAACCTGCATTATTGTTAAGAAAACTGGAATTGGAAAACTTCTAATTTCTTTCCTTATCAGAAATGGGGCAAATCCAATAAGTTATGTGAATGATTCCACTGGCTGCCCCCCCACCTCTGCCAAGATTATAAAATGGCCTTAGGTTTTCTTTGGGTGCATATTGCCAGAGCCCCTTTCTCTGATCTCCTTGGGTTGGGGAAGTCATTTCCTGCTCTAGTGTGAACACCCAGACACAACATGGAGTAGCTGGAGGAGGAAATATGAAATCTAATTATTTTCCTGCCAGAGACTGAATTACCTGGAAAGGGCTATGGTTTTTATTTTATTTTATTTTTTTATTTATTTAATTAAATATTTTTTTAGAGAGCTGGGGGAGAGGGAGAGAGAGACTCTTAAGCAGGCCCTACACTCAGTACGGAGTCTGACACGGGGCTCCACCTCATGACCCTGGGATCCTGACCTGAGTGGAAATCAAGACTCGGACACTTAACTGACGGAGCCACCCAGATGCCCTGGAAAAGGTTATTTTTAAACCAGAGGAGATGAAGATATCATTAAGTAGCAAGTCATAACCACCTTCCCATGATAAAAGTACAAATCCTGAATCTGATGCCGATTTCATGGAGCAACATATCTTCATATCCGACAACTTCCAAGAAACTTTCTGAAGAAAAATGTTGGCAAAGTGGACAGGGATAGAAGCTGGTCTTAAAATGGGAAGGATATTGGGGGCACCTGGGGGGCTCAGTCATTAAGCATCTGCCTTCAGCTCAGGAGTGATCCAGGGGTCCTGGGATCGAGCCCCACCATCAGGCTCCTCTGCTGGGATCCTGCTTCTTCCTCTCCCACCCCCCCCACCCTTGCTTGTGTTCCCTCTCTCGCTGGCTGTCTCTCTCTCTGTCAAATAAATAAATAAATAAATAAAATCTTTAAAAAAAATGGGAAAGATGTTTGAAGACTAATTGGTAAAGTGTCAATAAAAATGTGAATTTATAAGTGAATTTTATGTGAATCCTAATCCTTTATTTCCCTATATAATTGTGGAAATTCTGGTAAAGATTATTTGGAAATGGAAATGTTGGGAAAGAATATTGGGTTGGAATAGAAAGTAATTTATTAAAAGCTTCCACCCAACCAGAACATCCAAGTATCTGACTTGTTTGATTATTCTTATGACCGATGTTGTTTATTCCACTCATAAAGATGGAAATGGATGAAATTTCTTAAATTAGGATTCACTGGTTAGATAGATCACTTATGCAAGGGTTTTTGTGTGTTTTTTTTTTCCAGTGAATGAGCTAAAATCCTCTTATAGCCACTGCCTGTTAAATCTTTACTACTCATTCCAATCCTGAGACTGCCACTGACGTCGATAGAAATCCTTGATATGAAATAAAAATATTAAAAAAAACAATAAGTATAAAGGGCTCTGTGTGTTCGTGTTTATAGTAGGTTACAGATGTACGTACAGGGCTCTCTGCAAATTGGTCTACTTAAATAAAATGTGTGCTTTTGCTTGACAAATAGAGTTTACTTATAAGATGAATTAAGTACGATTAAGAAAAGAAACTTGCAGTAGCTATAAGTACCTCCACTTTTCCTTATTTTTTTTTTCCCAGAGTGTCTTCTCTACCCATGGAAACATTTTGCTCATGAAACGGCACTCAAATATTTATTTTAAGGTGGCCAAGGACTTCCACCTGATGATACAATGAAGTATTTATACTGACAAATCTAAAATCAAGTGAGATGTTAGAACGTGGCTCAGATGATTTTTAGAGGAGAAATAATCTAAAAAGAACTTAAAATAGTACACGTTCTGCTTCTGTTAGGATGAGACAGAACTAGCCGTTTTAGAGATAAATTATCCTTTCATGAAGTTGGTTAACTGGATGGGTAATAAGGGAGAGAAGCAGACTTTTAAACTGGTGGAAACTTGGCATTGGTGAAAATAGAAAATTTTATTTATTCCTGAAAGGAAATGAAGGATATGTCATAATGTCTAATGTCACTTTCCCATGGCTGTCTAAGATTTTTCTATAATCTCAATGAACTTAAGGTGGTTTTTTTTTAAGATTTTATTTATTTATTTATTATTTGAGAGAGAGAGAGAGAGAGAGAGCACAGCGGGAGAGGGAGCAGGGAGCCTGACATGGGGCTTGATCTCAGGACCCTGAGACCATGACCTGAGCTGCAGGCAGATGCTTAACCAACTGAGCCACCCAGGCGCCCCTGAACTTAAGGTTTTATTCTACGTTCTTTCTGATATTAGGTGAAGCCTCTTTCCCCACATGTGTGACCTTGGGAGTTCCTCAACCTCTCCGAACCTCAGGGACCTTCACTTTAGAAATGAAGATACCACCCTACCTCCCGCGGATGAAACAGGGAGGGTGTGTGACGAGCTCTGTGTGTTAGCATATAGCACACATGCGCTATTAGCGGGTCGTATTTCTGGACGTGGGCATAAAGTGTATTTCCACATCTCTCCGAGGAGTAATCTGAAAATGTTGATAGACCCTCTGGCGATAGAGTCTCGCAATCATTTTGTCTCCGTAATTTGAACGTTTCCAGGAAAAGTGCATTTTTCGTTAAATAAAATGCCCAGGTAATTGTCTCCATTTCCTATCAGTGAAAGGTACTTGCTTTAAGCCAAAGTGAGTGTCTGTACACTCGAGTAAGGCTAACAAGAGAAGTTGGTAGCTAACCTGTTTCACATGTGGCAACCACAATTACATTTCATACTGGAGTTTGTTTGCTTTCTTTGCCTTCCCCAAATGGATTCCACGGTAGCTGGGAACTTGCAAAATTATTGCCAGTTACAACGAGAAAAAAATATATTGAGTTTAACTTCATTACAGAGACAGCACTTGTATCAACAGGGCCCGGCATAAAATGGGAAAGTTGCCGAAATCCGTCAAGTGACGCCACTGTTTACAATAGGTGGTGGGACTGTTGCCACCCCTGATTCCAGATCCCTGATTCTTCTTATTGATCCTCCCTCTGTGGTCTCCTGGCTTGACAGGCTGTCAGCTTGGGAGACTGAGAGCCTAGCAGGGGTGCGCCCCGGGCGGGATGAGGCTAACAGACCTGGGTCTGAGTTGAGGGATTGGCGGGGAGACATAGGAAGGTACACGAGTCTAGGCAGATTGGCCAGATCCAGGGCCAAACAGATGAAGAAGGGAGCAGAAATGAACACTGATTCTCATTCAGAAACTTTGATTTATTCATGCCTTTATTCCTCGAGCATTTATTGAGTGCCCAATATCCGTAAAGCATTGAGCTGGATATTGACATCAATCAGACCTGTGTTCCTCAGCCTCGGCCATTATTGACATTTTGAGCCAGATGATTCTTGGTTCAAGGATGGGTGGGCCGAGTAGCCTCCCTGGCCATTCCTGATTGAACGTCAATAGCAAGTCTTCTCCCCCGTTGTGTCAACCAAAAATGTCTCTGGACACTGTGAAATGTCCCTGGGGTGGGCAAAATCTTCCCCATGGAAGATCTTAGACTAGAGGGGATAGAAAATAGGAACCCCATAGCAGAGTCTTCACATTCTAGAAGAACATTACCTCTGGGACTCTTGAACACTGGGGCTCGTGTGGGATTCTGGGCTTTACGTTCTATCTAGAAAGTTGTCTGATAGAAACAGGAAAATTCTTTTACTCTGGGGAAATTTGGAGTAGTCACTCCCCAGATTTTACCAGATAAGGTGGTATCACATTTAGAGATTCTCCTTCTCTCTTGCTAACCTGGCACGGGGAGATTTCTGAATTTATGGCTCTCAGTATATTGTCCAATGGGTAAGAGGAAAGTAACATGCTTGAAATAATCAGGGAGCACAGAATGCTGAACTTCTAGATGTTGACTGTGTATGAAGCAGGCTTCCAGAACAGGGAGAAATCACTTAAGTAATTTGAAATGAACAGTGTAGGAAAAGAACCTGATTCAGGAAGAGCCTTGTGATCCTGTTCATGGGGGTAAGGGGCACAGACTAGAGAGAGAGAAACATGGGGGGGAATAAGGAGAAAGAACTTTAGAAAGAAAGCTCTTCCTTGAAGCCCAAGAAATGGAGCATGCGAGTTAATCAAAACACCATCGCCACACTTTGTTTATGTGATCTTGACTCAGGCGACACTTCCTTCAGGACACGGACTGCTGGAACCCAAGCGCAACCATTATTTTAAATCTCTGACATAATCTGCAAACAGTTCGGTCTAAACCCAGGATCTCTGTGCTCAGAGCTGTGATGTCATTTTCACCCTGAAACTGACTCGGCCAGGCTTCCGGGTCCTGCGCCAGGCCCCCAGGTCAAGGCTCACAGTATCTGACGTGTGAAGTAAACACATTTTGCAGGCTGTGTGTTGCAAGCTTCTGGGGAGACAGTCCGTGTGCTGGGATCACGGGAGCAGAAGGCGCCGTGATGATTAATGAGAACGTGGCATCGCCATGCCCCAACTCCCAGGATGGTGGCCGTTGAAAGAATTCAGTACGAAAAGCTGTAAAACAGAACATTAAAGTAAGCACTGGGCTCAAATATACCTCTGGGAGGCAGGGAGGGGGCCTGTGGTGGGGCGGGTTAATTTGTTTTTATTTGCAGGTTTCATTCCAAAAGGTGATGTTTGCTGCTAGTTGCAGAACTAGCTGGTGCAGGGGAGGAGATATGCCCCATGAAGCGGGGGGTGGACTTCCCAGACAGAACCCCCGAGAGGAGATGTTTTGTCAGAGTTCCAGACTTTGGTAAACAGCCCCCTGGATTCCCTGAGCCTGTTGTTATTAAAAGTGGGTTGAAGGCCGATGAAAGCTCCTGGGTCAGTAGCCTCTGAAAACTGTAGTTTAACAGCAGGGAAGATACAGCAAGGACATCCTCCAGTGCAAAGACACCCCCACCCCCCTTCCTTCCAGGCACTGCTTCCAGCGGAGCCAGAGTCTTTGGCAATGGACCTCAACTTTGATTTGCGGGATCCTAGGGGAAGAGAAAGTTATTCAAACTCCATGACACATTCATGCCAGACCCTTATTCCTATAAAAAGACCACTGCTTGCCAGTGACCCTTAAGGTGTCTACTGAGGAGCAGAGAAATGGGGAGCAGGAGTTCTCCTGCATGGAGAACTAAGCAAAATGGGAGCTGAGAGACCCCCACAAGAGTGGATACATGTAACCGTGTTTCCAGCAAGACAGAGAGGTCCTTCGTCATCTTAAATGCTGACAACTTCCAATTGGGTTAAAATAACCCAACAGATCATTTCTTATATGATCCTGTGAGGGGATTGTTGTCCTTCAGAAAAATTAACGATGAACGTCCTCTTTTCTCAAACACAGCTTAGTACTTTGATGCCTTCCAAAAGCAGTTACAGTTACACGATTAAAAAGACTTTATCTGCATTTCTTTTGTTCTTTTCCAAACTGGAAACTTGAGTGTCAACAGCATTTCCTGAATTTTAGAGTATCTTCCTTTTGATGCTTTCTTTTTTAAGTGTCTTTTCTTCAGACTTAATGAGCTGGGTCTACCAATCTTATGGGCTGGGTAACAGCTCTGCTCCTATTAACTTGACTCCCAGTGTGAGACATATTATGACTGATTTCAAAAATCCAGACGCCTTTTCTAGAAGGCTATGGTTGATATTATTTATATGAATTACTATACACCTTATTAATGTAATGAGTTATGATGGATCTCAACCATACAAGAATTGTGGGGGGCCTTCGTTCTGGAAGTCCTCAACCTAGTAGTGTCTATAACATATGTGACGGCTGATGCTTGGCTCCAACATGCTCACGCACAGACACCCCGCTCCCCAACGCGCATACACACAAGCCTCGAGCTGTCATTGCTGTTGTCCCCTTCTTCTTACTCCCTGTGTCTTAATGAGATGAGGGCAATGCCTATCTGACCAGTGGCTTGCTGGCTTCAAGTGGGATAGGAGAAGTTGCATAAGATGTGATATGTGTAGAGAAAGAGACAGTTGAGGAATTCAAGTTGAGAAGGCATTCTGTGAGTGATGCCCGCTGAAGCAGTGCCTGGGAACTGACTCCTTAAAAGTCTCAGCCTCTTCTAAACTATTTCTAGAGGGAATCTGTGTTTAATCAGACTCTTTTGGAAAACCTTGACTAAGATTCAACATGTGGATATAGATCTGAGTTCGCACAACTGTAAAAATACAGCGTCTTCTGGGAACAATGCTCCAGACACCCACACTTTAGTGAGAATGAATTACATCGGTTCTCCCAACCATCGGATGGAATCAACTGAACTTGGAGGATTGGTGTGAGTAGTGAGAGCAGGGGCATCTGTACGAAGGGTCTCAGTCACTCTAATGGAGATGAGTGCAGGAAGAAGCGTGAATTGTCTCTGTTAGTCTCCTTGAACCCTTAGCTTTTTGTTCACCGCATCACTTTGGGGAGTTAGTCTTCCAAGCACTATCGGTGAGATACTCAATTTGTTAAAGGCCGGAGACTGGAAAGCAGATCAGATAAAACAGGAAAACCACTGCTCAGCCTAGAGAGAATTTCATGTGCTGACTTAAGTAATCAACTACTGAGTCAAAAAGATGGATTTAACCGCCTGGGAAATGTTGTGAATTTTCTAATATGCTCAAAATCCTAATCCCCTTAGCGAAAGGGAAAGTTTGGCCAAATTAAGCTGCAGAGACATTGGCACACAGAAAATTTTTTTTCCATTTTTCTCTAATTTTCAGTGTATTTAAAATACATTAACACATTCATTGTCTTGAGGAAAGCAAGGTTAAATGATCTCTGGTCATGAATCCAGATGAGTCCCTATGTCAGATTATTGTTACTTTGTTTATCTATCATGAGCAATCTTAATAAAGATAGGAAAGGATCATTGCCTTTTACACTTGGGTTTTATCTGGATTATTTTACTTCCTTGTTCATTCATTTGATTCATTCAAAATTATTTACTGACCACCAACTAGGAATAAGGAACTAGGTATTAGGCCACGTACACTGGAAAACAGGAGTAAGAAGGATGGTTAAGGCTTTCATTTCCATGATATTCACAATCTAGCTAGAAGCTTATAATCTAAACTTGCCATTTGTCATTCATTGTCCAGAACTCTATGCAGCAGTACTTGTAGATATGGACAATTTAATGGTATTTTTTCCCTAAACATGTGAGATTTTTCTAGGTAATCTAAGTCAAAGAAAATTTAAATGATGTTCTACTATTCCTTCTGTTAGTACCACAAGCATTAAAATTTGCAAATATTAGTAAAGACACTACTTGTATGAACAAGGTGTGATTCCTATTTATTTTTAAAAAGTATTCCTCCTTCCTTGAGACGTTACAGTCACGTTACAGAGACTAGAGAATCTCATAAAATGATTAATCATAATCCAAATGACCAGTCACTGAGTGCTGAAGACGTGATTCAACAAGAAGTTATACTGAGGTGAAGGAAAGCAAATAAATCCTGGAGAACATAAGAAGTCTGTGGATAAGATGGTTCTGAAGCTGGATTGTGGGAATCACTTAGGAAGTAGCAATAGCAAGGAGTAGAGCACAGCAGGTCAGAGAAGTGAGGGAGGCAAAGGCAACATGTGGAATAGATACCATATCAACAGAGAAGATGAATAGGTCAACTTAATTGAGGCAGGGTTTCTGGGAGGGGAGGATTGGGAGAAAGTAAGTGTGATAACAGTAGTGATAGAGATCATATATAAATGTACACGTGAGTGTGTCCGATATCAGTGGAGGAGCTCAGGCAGGAGAGATGATGCTTACAGAATGGAGCTGTTAAGATTTCCTAAGAAACACTTTGCTCTGAAAATGTATGTAAGTATAGTGCTGAGAAATGTTGCTGCAAGAGAATAAAAGGAAAATAGGAATCTGAAAGCAAGTTGGGCATAGCAATTCAAGAAGTCACCAATGGGAAATTTACTTCTCTCATTTAGTTAAATTGAAATTCTCGGAGGTGTACATGAACATTACAATAAGCTTTGCCTTCTCTCAGCTCCTCTCCTGATACTTCCTGCCATTAGATTCTACAAAAGGAAATGAGTTACATGCTTGTTAGGAAAATTTCTGTTTGATTTATTTATGTTGATTAATCCTTTATTTTTATTTACATGTCTCTGACCTTAACACTGTGGGTCTCCTAGCCCAATGCTATCATAAGAATCTATCAGAAAAATAGAAGTCTCTCGAAATTTCATAAATATGTGTACGTTACTTTTGCGCCAACTTTCCTTTTGTGTGAGTTTCTCGATTCACAAGCATAAGATTATTCAGTTAGCAAGGAAGGGGTTAGATGAAGAACTTCCCTTGTTATGCAATTTACCAAGCAAGTGAAGGGTGTAAGAATCCCAAAACATAGGTTCTTGTAAAAATGTCTAATGACCTATTACCTTTCCATGTTACCAAGATAGTGATGATTTATTGTAATTAATCTAGATTTCTAATTCAAGAATCTTTAACCAGGGTGGCATAAATTCAATTGAGGAGAAGGGTCAATCCTTATGGTACAGAAGTGGACAATGAAGACTCCTGATCGTAGAGCTGAAATAATTTCATGGGCATTGAACACAAATTCAGAGAAAGGGAGCAGAATGCACTGTTACCCATCCAACAGACTCGTTGAGTGAAAGGAATTAAATTCATACTTCAGAAAATGCAAAAGCTAAGACCTGGATCTCACCTTAAAGAACCTATACTCTCTCAGACCAGAAGACATAGCAAAGCCAGTGCCGTGGGAGAAACACAGTGAGATGGAGTTATTTTGGCCACTGGGTAAGGAGGAATGAATTCATTTGTACAATTTAAATGTGAGGAAAGGGATTGCTAAATCTTGGTGGTCTGGGTGGGCTCGATGTATCTGGTATCCATTAAGATCCAAAATTTACTCGAACCTACGGATTAATTCTCCTGCAGGAACTGAGGCAAACCAAGAGCAGCTGAAAGTTAATCAAGCACTGATCTCCCCCAATCCTTCTAATCACAGCCAGCTGTGGTTCCAACCTTTGCACTGAGGCTCCCCGGGGCAGTTCTGCAAGAGCCCTGGAGTGAGCACCCTCAACTTTTGAAGGGCAAGAAAGAAGTTAATAAAATAAAACTTAATGCCTTCAATCAAGGAACTGAAGAATAGGACTGGGATGGTCTACAGCTTTCGGTGTATTAATCTCTTCCCTCTTTCCCAGCTGCCTATCCCTGGAAGGCATAGGATTTCTTCCGAATGTTTGCTGGGAATCCTTTATTTAAGAGAGTAAAACAATTGGGAATAGTTGGCTGTTTGTCCATTGGGGAATCTCTCTTTGTGTCATAAGAAGTGATTTTTTTTAACAGTGCCTAAATGAGTTTTTAAAGTTGTATTGATACGACAATGGGATTGTTGAGTTTTTATAATTAATGTCACCGAAATTAATATGAACATCATTATCCTAAGCTTAAGAGAGTGAAAACGTATTTTGAGTATACATATCCGAGCCCAGGTAGTTAGTAAGCTTTAATACTTTAACTACAAAAGCCATAAAATTTGCAAAGGTACTTTCCATAAGGCTGGTAGTTTTGCAATTTTGCTTTTAGTTCATCGGCAGTATGAATGAAAGACAGTGTGACAGATAAAATGGTATAATTATCTAGCTATTCGTCCTGTTGCCTCTTCCCCTCCATAAGGTCTGGTACCCAAGCCTCCTTTCTGAGCCAATTCTCTTCCCCCGGAATTTATCTTTCTCTTTGCCATAGTTCAGCTCAGAAACTTGGGCCTTCCCTCTCTGTTGACAGAATCATGAAACCACTTGTGTATCTCCTTTTCCAAGTGCCTGTAATATTTCTGGACCACTATCTCCTTCAGGGTTATGCTTTGTCATTTTTGACTTACTTTGATGTTGGGGCTCTCTGGTGTAGACAGCAAAATATAAATGTCATTCATTGTCTGTCACCTTAAATGTTAGAAACCATATTTTGTCTGCTAGACTAGACTTTCTTCTATCATTAAAACATCCCAGAATTCACAAAAGCATCATGCAAGCATGCCCTGAGCCCTCTAGATCCTCCATTGCAATTTAGGATTAAACTACAAAATGTAGCCATGATGGATAAACTGATGTCTAAGCTAACTTATAAAAATACAGAATTGCTGTCATAAGCTTATTGGTTACGCTGATATACCAGCGCTGCTCTGCGAGGTGGTGATTTGGGCACAGATGTTTAATCTCCATCTTTAACTCAAGCACAAACGAATGTGTTGAGTAGAGAGCCCAGAATCTGCTTGAGAAATAAGGGAGTGCTGCCATCCACATATAGAAGTTTCAAAGAATGGCTTGATCACATAAAAATATTAAAGGATGGATCAATGAACCCATAATTCACTGAATGTAAGGCAGCCGATTAAATTGAAATTACATGGAAGATACGACTCCAGGGGAACCACATAAAAATCTATCTCAAAGTTGCAAAATTTGTGGGGGCCATGGCAGGATGTGGGTCCGTTGGTCAGCCACAAATCCAGATCCTTGCTAATATTTTGGAAAGTTCTCCAGCACAAGAGAATTGAGAAGGAGGGCAAGATTCCACAGAAACCTGACTCCTGCTTTTCATTTGATGCACACAGAAGTGGTAGGCAAAGAAAAGGCTTCACTGCACCTGTTCTCAATCATAGACACCAGGCCTAACGGAGAATGAGGCCACTGCCCCCAAAATCTTTGATCACTGCAACAAGCAAACAAACAAAACTCCTATGTAATCTCCCAATATTTCACAAGTAGAGACACATGGGGATGAGTAGAAAAAAAAGTAACCAAACATGGAGAAAAAGGTCTGTGTAAAACAGAACTTCCCAAGTCAGGATGAGACTGACCACAGGTATTTGCCTAATTTTCTTCCCCAAATCCCATTGAAATAGCAATAAAGCTATTTAAAAATAGTGGAGCCATGGTAGCAATAAGAACAAAGCATAAAGGGGGCTGTCAATGACTTAAAATGTTAAAAACTTTCCTTTTTTGCGGTCAGCACAGAGAGAAAGACGTGGCTGAGCAGCCCTAGGGATTGGAGCTCCCTGGAGGACAGCGGCATGGCAAGTCCCTTCCTCTCTTCCAGGCAGACGAAGGAGGTGCCTGCTGCCTTTTTCCCAGCTGCTCTCTGGCTGATGCAGAGCAAGTTCTGGAGATGGCCTGTGCTGTAGCTTGGGCCTGGAAGAAACTCAGAACACAGACATATCTAGTTCTCTACCTCCCAGTAGATCAATAGGGAAAATTCTCCACCCAACAGGGAAGGATCCCAAGGCAGTCTAACATGGGGTACGTTAGCTTCCTGTTGCAACTGTCACGAATTATCACATACCTAGTGGCTTAAAACAATACAAATTGACTATCTTACAGTTTTTTTTTCTTTTTTCAAAGATTTTATTAAAGGTCTTTACAGAGCAAAATCCAGACTCCAGTTCCAGGTGCCGAGAAGACTCTGTTATGCTGTGGGTACTGCCTGTGGCATGGTGGGCGGCTCTGGCTTCCCACCCTTCCGTTCCGTGATGTGGGGGGTGGCAGTATCTCATCTTTGGGTTGCACATGCTCACATGATCAGGCAGGGGGTTTCCTAAGGCCAATCCTACGTCTTGGGTCCCAGGGAAGCATGGTCTTCCCTTTGATGCCCCGTGTACCTTGAGGTGCCCCGGTTAGAAGCTGGCTGTGGTTGCACCACTCCCACCATAGGATAGAGCCAAAGGAAGAGAACAGAAGGTTACTCGATACTATCGTACAGCTCTGAAGATCAGAGATCTTAAATGGGTTTTCTTGGGCTAAAATCAAGGCATCAGCAGGCTGTGCTCCCTCTGGAGGCTCTAGCGGGAGATTGCTTCCTTGCCTTTTCTAGTTTATGGAAGCTGACCACATTTTTTGGCTCATGGCCCCTTCCTCCTCCTTCAAACCCAGCAAGGTAACATCTTTCAATCTCTCTCTGATGCTAGCTTTTCAGACTTACAAGAACTCTTGTGATTATATTGGTTTGTACCCCGATCGTCTAGGAAAATCTCCCTCTCTCAAAATCTTAAACTTAATCATAACTTCAGAGTCCATTTTGCCACGCAAGGTAATATACGCACAGTTTCCAAGGACTGGAACATGGACATCTTGGAGAGGGTATTGTTCCACTCCTCACACTGAGTAAAGTGATCCTTCATCTGGGGGATTAGAAAGTGCCTGAGTTCTCTCTGTTCATATACTATAAATGGAAATCTGATTGTCAGTAAGACTCATGATCTTTGAGATAAACAAGATCTATGCAGCAGCAGAAGAAACTCTGTCAAGTTGCCTATGCAGAAGAAAGAGTAAGGAAAACATAGGCTCTGTTACAGTGCTATACACAGCCTTAAAATAGGATATTTTGTTTGTTTGTTTTTAGAGAGAAAGAGGGTGCACACTCAGCACAGAGCCCAATGCAGGGCTCAATGTCATGACCTGAGAACATGACCTGAGCCGAAATCAGGAGTTGGATACCTAATCGACTGAGCCACCAGGTGCCCCAAGATAGGCTGCTTTATTATACAGAAAGGTTAAAAGCTACTTTAAATTACCATCAGACAAAGCCTTAAAGAGATGACATTTAGGTTAAAGATGAATGACAAGAAGAAAACAGCCATGCAAATATCAAGGAAAACACTTCCATAGTTTCTTCTTTTAGTTCTGGTTGATAAGCTGCTATTGCACTAAGTCTTCTGCAGATAACTAGGATCCTGGACAACCTACGAAAATAATTACCTGAAGACAGAAACTGACAGAAATTATTGGGGATCGACCCTCGAAAGAAGAAAATGGGACCGAATGTTCTATAGTCTTTGGTTCCAGCCTGAGGACAATTACCATTGGGGGTCATGAGTGGGAGTTGGGGGGACAGCAGTGATGGCTAACACTTCTATAGAAAACCTATAATGCTTCCGGTATGAAGGACTGAAGGATGAATTTGGGGTGTTTTCTAAGACATACGGAATTCCAAATGTAAATCAAATGGGCCATGACTTAGAGCGACAGGTGGAATGCAAAGGAAGATAGCTTGTTCTTAGCATTTGGGATGTGGTTGCTTCCTTCCCTCCTTCTGTCTTGCTAATGGAAACTACAGGGCACCCAGTTAAAGATCAGAGTTCCAGATTCCCTGAAATTACGTGCAGTCATGTTACCTACCTCTGATTAATGGGGTGTAAGTCATAGCAGTATGACAATGCCAAAAAGTGTCTTGAAAGGGTAAGAGCCACATACCCTTCCTCTCCCAACACCTGTCCCATCTTGCTGGGGGCAAAGTGAGTATAATAATCAGCTGCATGGGAACATGAACTGTCCTACCTGTCTCTGGATTTTGTTTATGCAGGACAAATACACTCCCGTTTGTTATGACACCACGATTGGGGGTTCTTCACTACTCACAAACAAAACCTCTGATAACATTTATTCTTAAACTCTTCCCACCTGGGCTTTTATTACATCAATTATAAATGCTAAGGACAAAATTATTATTAAGATTATAGTTACTATTAATATTTTTCTCCAACGACCGTTGTGGTTTGGAAAATGCCCTGTTCCAAAGAACTTTTAAGATTCTACAACAGACATTGCAAAAGAGTCCGAAAACACGTGATTCCGCATTTTTGATAGGCATGATTTACATGCTAACTTTAACACTGTTACAAACACAATATTCATATACAAAATGTTTGCTTTTTAGGAACATGTCTCTTTGTGCCATAAATTGAACGTATCGTGGTGAAAATTTCACAAGATACCGCTATTAGGATGCTTCGCCTAAAACTTGAAGGTAGAGATTTAAGCCTGTTACCATATAAGATTTGGTTTAACAAATCAAGATTTTCTGAATATCGCGCAACCAAGTAAAAATAAGGGAGCAAATAGTACATTGAAGTGTAAGTAAAATTGCCATTCACATCTCGAAGTCATTATTTCAAAGATGTTCCTGTTTAATAAAGTAATCTCATGGTTCCTGTGGAATGATTCAGGAATCACTGGAAGTTATAAACGTTAAATTTATAAAATAAATATACTAATAAGATAATAGTTTACTTGTTTTCACATATTAGGATTTCGAGTAAGATTTATGTGTAAAATATGCTTTCTTATGAAGAACTGGAAAATCACGGAGCTCACATAGCATTGTAAGTTTTAAATAATAATTGTTGCTTGCTAAAAAGAACTCTAATGTAGAAAGACTCTAAAAGATGACTTTTTAAGAGAAAATGTTTTTTCTTTCACATTGCAGTATTCATATGTTTATATATCAAACTTCAAAATTTAGCTTCGTTTAAATCCACTTGAAATGAATAGAAAAGCTGAGTGTACATGTGAATGTAAGTATATTAAGTCATGTTGATTATGCCAAATCTATAAAATATAGGGTAGTTATATTACATTACTTGTAACACGAATAAAAAGAGTAATTTGGATGATTTAGTTAACCTACTAAACATACAATATCTGTCTGCAAATTTTTCTAAAAAGTTGCCAAAACCTAGTTATGTCATTTATGGAATCCTATAATTATCTTCCAGATTCCCTTTCAAATAGCCTCTGGCTACATGCTTCACAATGACTGTTTCTATTTTGCACAGATGCTTATTAATAGTACCCAAATCATCTTTTTTTCTCTACACATCAAAATCTCAAAGAAATCAGGGTTATCAACAGTGAGTCATCATCTCATTGAAATTGAGGGGCTTGTCTCAATGGTAACAAAGTCCCTTTTAAATTGTTGGCAACTAGCTGCATTTTTAGTAAAGGGGAGTTAAAGCCATTACCCTAAATTACTTCCTCTTGGAAATGCTACAGTGTTGTATTTTATATCATTTAAATCATACTGTGCAGCTGTAAGCATATTATATTTAACAATTTGAAGTCATAGCGAGGCTGTGCACTTGATTTTCTCAGTAATGCTCTCTCTGAGCTTTTAGTTGAGAAGGGGGTGACAGCGTTTCCATGTAAATCCACTCCAGGCCAATTCAGTCTCTCAAATGTACCATCTGCTTCCTTCTGACCTAAGCAATGCTGACCTTCTCTAATCAAATACTCCCTAAGCTAGAAAGAATGGCAGAAAAATAGAATGAAGCTCGGATTTCACCAAAAGTTCTTATTAATATTGTGATCACAGTGTGATCACATCTCATTGATCGTGAGGGTAAAAACAGAGGAGAGGCCAAATTCCTCTAAAATATGAAAAAGAAAGAAAGAAAGAAAGAAAGAAAGAAAGAAAGAAAGAAAGGAAGGAAGGAAGGAAGGAAGGAAGGAAGGAAGGAAGGAAGGAAGAAAAAAAGAAAGAAAAAGGACATTTTGATGCTTCTCCAGTGAAATGCAGCCAGAATGCTGTGCAGTTTGGCCCCAAAGAACTTTGTCTTCAGTGACCTAAGAAGATTTGACTTCTTGATTCTGTCCATTGGAAAAGGTTATCAGTTTCTGTTCATTTTAAGGTTCTCGCCTGCCTGATCATTCTTTTGAATGTAAGAAAGCTATGGAGTAAGCAGAATACAGAACTAATGACTGGCTGAGAAGTATTACATTTAGAAAGTATAAGATTTTGGTGTAGCCTACTAGACCCCACGTGCAATGAAAGTAAAATAAAAATCTTGAATAGCAAATGTTCATTTTGGAAATCCAGTCACTTCTCAATCTTCATCATTCTGGTGATTCTAACAAGATGTGGGAAATGGAGCAAAATCAAGTGGTGTACTGACATGGGTGTGTCTTCTTTGCTTATCAAAGATCCACACATTATAACGTAATGTCAACACAGTACTTGGTTTTGCAGGACAATTAATAGCAAGAGTCCAGATCTGTTTACTCAGATGTGTTTTAATGTCAGTTCACTTGACTTTCTGCACTTTACAAAAAAGAAAAAAAAAAAACCTTTGGTTTAATTGAAGCCACAGATGTTAAAATCCAAAATGGTTTTTATTTTTCTGATCCTCGGGTGTTTTAGGCTAATATATGAATCAGTCTGTAATGTCAAATGGGTTAATACAATGTCGTACTGAAACGTATAGTTTGATTATTTATAGGGCATGCACACAAAACTCAAATCTCATAAAACATTCTTGTATAATCTCTAGTGCACATCAGCTAAATATCTTACCATCACAGTTTTTTGCAATACAGGAAAAGCAATTTAAAATGAAAAGTGGTCAATGTAAATGTAATTGCATTACATTTAGGCAATATAATACTATGTTAAGTTTGGGTGAGAAATGGGAAACTTTTGAAGGTGAAAGAAGCTGATTATGACTCTTTATCTTATAAACACATTGTATTTATTAAATTCCCATAGTTCTTTTAAGCATAGCTAAAAGAGGATTATAGGGTTTTTCCCCCCGTTACCAAAGTAATTTATATTCTATACCAGAATGCAGTCACTTTAGGAGATGCTATCCATTTGTGAATAAATGGAGTTCATAGCAATTTAGACCTGCCCAGAGGTCTGATAGAAGTAAATATGTTCTTATTAAAGAATCATCCGGGGCGCCTGGGAGGCTCAGTCATTAAGCGTCTGCCTTCAGCTCGGGTCATGATCCCAGGGTCCTGGGATCGAGCGCTGCATTGGGCTCCCTGCTCCGCGGGAAGCCTGCTTCTCCCTCTCCCACTCCCCCTGCCGGCGTTCCCCCTCACTGTGTCTCTCTCTGTCAAATAAATAAAATCTATAAAAAAAAAATCATCATAGTCATCCTAGTTATAGTATAAAATCAACGTTTTAAGTAGGTAATCTATATTCCAACGTTGCCAAAATATGCCTTTAATTTAAAAAAAAATTATTTTCCCGCAGAATGAGAAAGCCTGCTTCCATTTATTTCAGGCGACTGGAAGACAATGGGGCAGAAGGAAAAGTTTAACACTGGCACGGCAGTGTCTTGGAGCTAATCGTTTTTCACCAAACACACACATGTAGCAGCAAAACATCCCTAAAATGTAAAACATCTTGCTTTTTTTAATAACCCCTGGTGGTATGTTTTTACTTTAGCAATAATTGTATTTTCTTTTTTGCACATTTTATTTAACAACATTGCAGGGCTAGATAATCGGTTCCATGTGTTCAGGGTACCAGCAAAGTGCCTGACAGAGAAATAATTAACTTTATTGGGCTCCTGTTATTGGCAGACACAGCCTTACACCCTTACTTTTTCATGGTGCTGAGCCACATATGAGCTGCAAAGAATTTGATGTCCCAAGTAATCACACAGCAGCCTGAATTGAGAGCCAAGTTGTCATTAAAAAAATCATGATCGTGAGCTAGAAACAGAAGTTAAAGTCCACGACAAGATCAGAAGATAAAGTTCACTTTGATTACAGAAAGCACAATGATTAGTCCAGGGCGGGTAGCCAACGGTTGGTGCACAGGTCTGGGCTTTTGCAGAAGAACATACAGCGTGGGTTGAAGCCAGTACGAGCTCTGTGATTGCAATGCAAGCATAGCTCTTCGAGTTATAGGCATTGAAACAATGGTTAAATGCAGTTAAGTGCAAGGAGTAACATAGTTAGGTTTTATCAAACATTAACACTTGTACTGGAGAGTCCATAAAATTCTAATTGCCCTCTTCTGCGGAAAGCAGCCCCAAGAGGTTCTTTATGTATAAAACAGCTCTGACTTATCCCAGGAGGACCATGAGAAGTAAACCCCGCTAGCAGAGCAGCTATTGATTGGTCAAGGAAATGAGGCCAAAGTTGCAGTCACGATAAGTAGGTTGGGCGTAAGATGGAACAACCCGCCCTGCCCTGACTCAACCCCAAACTCCACACTTCTTTGGACAAATGGAACAGGACAAATTCTTTCTTACAAGAAGCGAGAAGGAGAGGTATACTCAGTGGGGGGAGTATCGCCGGGTGGGGAGGGGGGAGATGATATCCTAAATAGATCGGAGCTATGGGTCTGCTCCTTCATGAAACACATGATACAGCCCAAACTTAGGGGTGCTGGCCCCCCGCGTAGGTTACCCTGCCTTTCCCTGGGCCCCGGTACTAAACCCCCATCGTGGGGGAGCAGCTAGATCGCTGTTTTCAACTCATCCGTCTGGATGTGAGGAAATGACTGGTAATGAATGAAACAGAAGATGAGATTGTGGAATCTGAAGGAGGAACACGTTTGGAGAGAGTCTCACTGACACCCGTTGCTCTAGTGAATCCTTAGCGGTATGAAGCAACACAAAATAAAAAGCAACACTAGGGAATGTGGGCAGCTAGAAGATGAGCATGGAGAAGAGGAATAAAGAGGTGGTGAGGACACAGGTCTTTTTACTTTTGTTCTGGATTATTCCTCATGAAGGGGCACCACCCTCAGGGCACCATTGGCACATCATCTGCGTATCGATGTTTTAAATCATGAATTAAACCATGACACACATCACCTATCCTACTATTTATGAAAGCACAACTCCACTGAACTCTGATATGCCTGGAGATGATCCAAGGAGTATTGCTGCTAATGGTGAATTTAACATTCTTTCCCTATATTAAGAAAAACCAACAATTGATAGATGAAAGTATTTCGATTTTAGATTTTTTTTTCATGAGTCGGTCTTGAATAGTTAGGACCTGTCTTATCTACATTCGAATCTGGTATGTTGGAATTCCTCTTGCAATATGATTGCACATGTACTTTCTTTTCGTGTTTACCATTTTGATATTCCACAAATGAGACTTCTAAGTTGTGGCAACCATGGAAGACAGGGCTCAGATGTGCCTCAGGAGAGAATCTATCGAGAGAAGTAGGGATGGTTGATAGCCTCCAACTGCGTGTATTGGGATGCAGGCCACGCACCCTCTGGGCTTATCCCAGATAATGTCTGAGCGCAGTTAGGATGTTAGAGCTCAGCCTTTCCTTTTGAATGAAGGATTCTTCCTGCAATGATCTTTCTTCTGAAGCTCCCCCTTAGCCTGGCTAAGACTTTGTCAGAGCCATTCTGCAGGGTAAGGCTCTCCTCCTCTTCCTTTCTTCCTTCCTTCCTTCCTTCCTTCCTTCCTTCCTTCCTTCCTTCCTTCCTTCCCTCTCTCCTTTCAAAGATGTCAGACCTCTATCTGCCTTCTCCTTGCCTTTCTTCATTTTATCCTTCAAAGGTGTGTCTCCAATAACTGTGCTCATATCTAACTCCATTTTGATGGCTGTTCTTAGAGAACTCAGACTGATATTCTGATACTCAAGTACTCTGTTTCATAATGTTAAGAATTATCTTTCCAGGGGCACCTGGGTGGCTTATTCAGCTAAGCGTCCAACTCTTGACTTCAGTTCAGGTCATGATCTCAGGGTTGTGAGACTGAGCCTCCATCAGGCTCTGTGCTAGTCATAGAACCTGCTTAAGATTCTCTTTCTTTCTCTGCCCCTCCCCCCTTCTCTCTCCCTCTCTTAAAAAAAAAAAAAAGAATTATCCTTCCACAGCATAGGTAAAAAGTGGAAGAATTACCTATACTACTAAATCAACTATCTCTTGAAAAAAAAAACCCAACGTCACAAATAAGCTCAGATGGGACTGGTACACACTAATCTACAACTTGTAAGGAACATATTTTAGAAGAAATACAGAGGACTATATATTTGTACCTGCAGGGCTAGAATCACATTATGGATAGATCTAGAGTGCACAGTTTAAGTAAAATGCTTCCTATCATATACCAAAATAAGACATAACTGTTAGACCTTAACAGTCTCTGAACAAGTAATTCCTCCAGATTTGTGTGATAAATTCTTTAATGAAACCAGTAAGATGTTTTATATGCTATCCCTGTTTTCAGACATTACCATGGTTATCGCTGTATGTGAAACATAACCACGTCCTCAGGCATCGCATCATGAATAAGCAATTAAATGCAGTTCAAAGTGTTTCCACCCATCTCTCCTGGGGAACAGAGTCATCTAAGCAGTCACGTCACCATGTTCAGAAATCATGGTAAGTGGTTAGAGCTGCTGCTGGACCATAGTTTGGTGTTCCCTTTCTCTAGCCACTAATACAATTTTCCCCCCTGAAAGTGGATCTCATTAAGCATAATCTCGCTCTCAAACTACCTCGCCCTATAGCTGGAAAAACGATCTTACTCAGACTTGTGCGATCCCAAAACCAACTGACGAAATGCACTCAATCTGTCTCAAAACGAAGTGCCTAAACTAATTAAGCTAAAAATATTCTTAAATTCTCTGGGTCTTCTGTTCCAACCACCCAGAAGACATTTGGATTTTTAGCAGCCCCAGGAAAACAAGAATCTTTTCTTATTCTCAGGGTCGTGTGAGAAGGGAAATTGATTTCATATTATATTTTGCACTTCATTGCTTCTGCCTCCCCCGTTGAGAGACCCTGTTAGATCTAAACAAAAGACATCACTTTTATGAACTGCCTATAACTCTAGGTCTTTGTTGGGTTATGGAAAAGTCTGCCAGTGTAGAAAGCTCGAATTCAGAGTGCTCAGTGAGGCTTGCCCAATAGAGGCCAGCTCCGTAAATCATATCTGACAGCCTTTTGTTAAAGGACTTTCTCAACTCATGCTGTGGCACTCTGTATCGGTCTGAGTGGACACCCCCACCCCCCCACCCCCGGCCATACCCATCGAGATGGGAACCCGTGATGATTTTTACTTGTGAAGATTTTCTGGTGCTTGCCAGCACTGACTAATCTAATTCTTGACTAGCCTACTTACAGACTCTACTTTTTGATAAGAATTTAGAGAGCCTCAAAGATCTTCTCTCTCTCTCTCTCTCTCTGTAGTGATGATATTATTGTAATTACCTTTGTATCTTGCTGATAAGAGATCAATAAAGGAAAGCAGACAAACTCCAAATGGCACTGCTTTGCAGGCACTGTTTCTAACTTTTGATAGTGAATGATGCCAAGAATAATGCATGCCCTTTTAAAGACCAGGAATTCACTACCCCATGGCCACTTTCATGAATCTTGATAGTTGAGTTGTCAATGGGTCAAGTTAGGGTACCACCATGTACTCTGAAATTGATTGAGAAATGAACATCATTTCCTTGAATGGCATCACTGTCTATAGCCAAGAAGAAAGTGACTTTGCCTCTTCCTGGAAATTTGGGAGAATACGGTCACTCTCAGATTTCTACCCTTACCCCAGCTCTATCTCTCACCTTTGGCGTTGCTTTGCCCAGGAAAACAGCTGCTTGTATCTGTCAGATTGCCTTTTCATTTTATACTTTGGCGATACTATCTTTGTAGTATGAAGAGCTGTGTCCCCAGCTGCTTATCCTTCCCCAGATAAGTGATTTTCACCTAACTTGATATTAATGAGCAGCTTTAATCTTAATATTTATGCTGTTTTAACATCAGCAAAGCCTTTGTAAATGTCCAACATTCTCAAATGTTACATTTATGTACAACTGTGAAATAGTTTAACTTGATTTTATCTAGGAGAGCCATTTAAGAAAAAAAATATGTAAGGATAGAAATTGTAAACCCTGTGATCTTAGACCAATGTGGTAAAGATATTCAGACAGTTTCTCCAAAACATTTTGCTCTTTTTGGAGAAAAATCACCAATATAGATGGAAGTTAGAAGGTAATATTGTAAGGTGATTCATTCTAGACAGACAGGAGGGCTATGGACATAATCCACGAGTGTGGTTTCCTACACTGATGGTTCCATGTCTGTATCAAAGACCCTAAATCAGTGGTTTATCTCTTTCTTGAGCTTTTTATGTAATAAAAGTCGTAGCAATAAAATTGTACAGAAGCCAAAAGCATGCATAACAGATTCTTCAAATGCCAGTTGGCTAGGAGTGAATCATTTTAGAGTTTCTTTTTGAAGTGACAGAATCCTGCATAAAAGGCTAATAAGGTGTTGTCTCCAAGAGGAAGCCAGGAGGATCATGGGGACAATTACCTTTATAAAGCAGACAGAAAGATGCTGATATTAAGGCAGAAAATGAGTATTTGAGGCTTGTTTCTATTTTTCTTAAATTATTCATTCTTGGCATCTTTATTAATCTAATCATATAGGAAATATTTATTTTCTTTTTCACTTCCAACAGTAATTACACATCAAGAATCGAATTCGGACCACTTCTATACAATGAAAGTGACCACCAAAAATCAGGTTCCCCAAATGGCTTGCTGCCCCAAATAAAAGCTTTGGTACTCAAACGCAAAGTTCAAAATCCCAATTCTACATTTAGCATTTCTTTCTTTTTTTTTTTTTTTTTTAAAGATTTTATTTATTTATTTGACAGAGACAGAGACAGCCAGCGAGAGAGGGAACACAAGCAGGGGGAGGGAGAGGAAGAAGCAGGCCCATAGCAGAGGAGCCTGATGTGGGGCTCGATCCCACAATGCCAGGATCACGCCCTGAGCCGAAGGCAGGCGCTTAACCGCTGTGCCACCCAGGCGCCCCTACATTTAGCATTTCTGACCCTGGGTGAGCCATTTAACCTCTTCAAGCTTTATGGGGCTTAAGAATCCTAGGTGAGCCATTTAACCTCTTCAAGCTTTATGGGGCTTAAGAATCCTACCTGTATGGTGACTAACATAATATAATTAAAAAAAAAAAAAAGAATCCTACCTGTCCTTTGTAACTCACAAGATTGTTACCGGAATCCAATGAGATAAATTACGTGGAGCTCATTTGTTACACGCCATGTAGCTCTCACCTGCTAGATCTATATAAAAAACATTTTGGTTGTTCGATATCATAAATCACCACCAAACTTTTATTTTTAAACCACATTTGCTCTTTCTTCATCTCTAGTAATGCTTTGTAATTTTAATAGTCAGAAAGGGAACAAGAACTTAAATGAAAAAGGTGTGTACTATGCCTTAAATAAAATACATTGGATAATGGTTTAAAGCAGCCCATGGACCAAACTCTCCCTGCTGCCTGTTTTTGTAAATACAGTTTTACTGGACTGGAGTGATGCTTATTCACGAACATGTTGTCTATGACTGCTTTCACACTGTAAGAGCAGAGTTGAATAGTTGCGCCAGAGACCATACAGCTTACAAGCCAAAAATTCTATCTAGACTTTTCCTGAAAATTTTGGCCAACCCTTGGCTTGCAGAGACAACATGGAAACAAAGCTGTTTCATAAGAAATACCTTTTGTATCTATCAAATACTTTGCAGCACTCTACTTGATAAATCTTGCTAAAGCTACTGGGATTTGGTGAGTAAGTTATTATGTTAAACACGCGCTGGCACTCACACACACACACACGAATGTGTGTTTGCCTGAAAATGTGCACCTTGTCTGACTACCAATTTGGTTACATTCAATGGCTTAAATACTCTGACACCCAGCCAGAGCGATTCCATGGTGATAGCGAAAGCAGTGCACACTTCCCAAATGAAACCAATTGCAGCTGTCATCCACTGTCACTTCGACTTAATTATTAATATAAAGACAATTGGTTTGGAGCACGCAGAACATTGGAGATTTGAAGATAATTGTTATGAAATAATTCTGCCTCGAAAACTAGTAACAGTACATGATTTTTATTGTGTGCCTGTCAGTGCAAAAACGTGATTGTCAAGCCCACTTTAAATATGGATACAAATAATAGGAGGTTTGCGTGTGCCTTTGAATGGGTAAACTGAAGCAAGGAACAAACACACACCTGCAGAAGAGTGGGCAGAGAACCTTTAAGTGCATTACAGGAAGAGACACTGCTTCTTTAAGTGAAAAACTCAAAGCAAAAAAAAAAAAAAAAGAGAGAGAGAGAGAGAGAGAGGGAGCTTTTTTACAGGGAGTAGAACACTGCATAGTTATTTCAACATTGAAGAAAATCGCCCTTGGCTTTCTTTTCTCAGCACAGACGTTCATCTGCATCCCATCTGATCCGAATATGTGGCTTTCTTGGCACACATCTCTTTATCTCAACTGTGCGTTCTTCCTCTGGGCCAAACTCCAGTGTCACAGATGTGCCGAGAGAGAAAGGAAAGAGACTATAAGGGATGGAACAGTCTGAGCTCAAATTTATCAACAGGTCCTTATGGGTGCTGTTTATTTCCCTAGACTCCCACCTGTGCTCTTGCAAGTCTGATAGACAAATCTGGCCACAAATCTGCACTCTGTGAAAGAATGCTTTTTAAGAAATCATGCCTTATGGAAATAAGTGTTTAAAAAGTTGAACACGGGATATATAATCCACAAATCCTTTATTTATTTACTTAGTTTGTATAGACAAGGCGAACATAATTCAAGATTCCATTTGCCTTAAAGTACATTGAAAAACTGATACGATCAACGGAATCTTGCCTTTTATACCACATCTTGAATCTAATCCTGGATGGCATCAAAGAACCATTTGCAACTTTTCTGTCCTAGTGGATGCATAGACTGGAGAGTCGCCTTTTAGTTAAGGCTCATACAATTTTCACTTTTTCAATCTCTCACTTCCTCAGTGAAAATCTCCAAATAGCTCTTTTTTTTTTTTTAAAGCCCTGGATCGCCTCAGTGCATAAATTCATGCTCTATTATATTGCACTTTGTCCCCAGACAAACGTTTTATCATGGTTTCCGCTTCTTATTCTCTATGATAAGACTTGGCAATTTCTTTTCCTGCAAAGTGCCAGATAGCATCTCTCACAGCTCAGCTCTGCAGTTGCAACACAAAAGCGCCCTAGACAGAATGCAAATGAATAGGTGTGGCTCTGTTCCAATAAATTTACACAAACTGTCAGGGGGCTGGATCTGGCTCACAGGCCTCAGTCTGATGATCCTTGCTGTCCCCCATTGTGGGTCTCTGAGGAGAACGTATTTCCCAAGTGATATTTTTCTTCCGTCTGAAGAAATCCTTTCCACGTTCGTAAGATGTTGGTGGCAATTCATTTTCTCCGCCGTTGTTTGACTGGAATGGTCTTAATCTCACCATCATTTTTGAAGGAGATTTTTACTAAACGCAGAATTCCAGGTCGACTTCTCCCCCCTGCCACTTGAAAGACATTGTTTGTTTTCTAGCATCTTTTAATGCATCGAGAAATCTGTTGATTTCCTATAATAAAATCAAATTTCCCCAGATGTAATCTTTCTTTTCCTTTGGCAGATTTTAAAACTTTCTCTTTGTCTTAGCTTTGAGCGGTATAATTGTGATATACCAAAGCATGGTTCTTTTCGTATTCTATTTGGTGTACCTTGAACTGCTTGGATATGTAACTTGATTTTTTTTTTTACCGAGGGAGAGAAATTTCATAAAAAAAAAAAAAAATTTTTTTTTCCTGCCCTTCCTTTTTCTCCTTCTTATATTGGTATCCAATCACTTATGTGTAAGACCAGATCTTATTTCACACAAGCCACTGAGTCTCTGTTCATTTTCTTTCAACCTTGTTTCTTTCAAATGTTTTTAAACATTTTATACTGATTTATCTTTGGGTTTTACTAACCCATCTGTAATCAGTCTCCACAATATTCTTAAGCCACTCGGAGATTTTGCTTTTCATTTTAGATATCAATACCCAAAAATTCCCATTTAGTTTCAGTTTTAGTCTCTCTACTGAGACTTTTCATCAGTTCATTCAGTAGAATTGCTCTTCCGTTGTGTCCCTGAGCTTGAAAAGATTCCATCAGTTAATTACAACCCCTAAGGTATTGAATGATTTATTGATATTGACAACACTTTCTTGTTCACATTTTCCTGCACTTTCATGCTTCTAGTAATATTTTTTTTTAAAGATTTTATTTATTTATTTGACAGAGATAGAGACAGCCAGCGAGAGAGGGAACACAAGCAGGGGGAGCGGGAGAGGAAGAAGCAGGCTCACAGCAGAGGAGCCTGACGTGGGGCTCGATCCCATAACGCCAGGATCACGCCCTGAGCCGAAGGCAGACGCTTAACCGCTGTGCCACCCAGGCGCCCCATCTAGTAATATTTTTTAAAGATTTATTTATTTATCTGAGAGGGAGAGAGAGCCTGAACAGGAGGGGCAGAGGAAGGGGAGAGAGACTCTCAAGCAGACTTCAAGCCGACACAGAGCCTGACGTGGGGCTCGATCTCACGACATTGAGATCATGACCTGAGTCGAAGGTCCGACGCTTCACTGAGCTGCCACCAGGTGCCCCACATTTCTAGTAATTTTTATTATAATCTGCACATTAGGGTGGTGTGTTACAAAGAGTTTGCATTATGCCGTCTTTCTCGAAATAATGAGGTATGTTTTGGTTTTGCTTTTATTTTCATTTTTGTTTTTTTCCTGATAGGCAGTTAAATTACTGGCAGATCCTACCATTCTCGTGAGGCTTGGTTTTATTATTTCTGAGGACACAGTGATTTCAATTTTGAACTGAGACCTGGCGCAGGGACTTTATTCTAAAAGGTAGTCCTTATCACTAAGCTGTGACTTTTTCTGGGCTCTTATTACCTGAATGCTTGAGTTTCTCAGAGAGGCTTCTCCAGTCTTTCTGGGCCAAAATTCCATTTCCCATTGTTGAAAAACCTTAGGTATGGCTTGCCTCGTGTCTGCACAAATTCTCAGTGGAGATCTCATGGTTAATCCTCATGCAGACTTCTGGACCCTCCTCTCGAGGCAACTCCTTATTTTCTAAGCTCTGCTCTGCAAATTCCACTTGTTTCAGTGGCCTGAAACTCTAATCTCTATCTCATCAGCTCACAGACCTTTCTTCTGTACCTGGCCTCCACCTTGGTCTGCCTTGAAGTCTGAACATGGCCCCAGGCAAAATACCGGGGCACGTGTTTACCTTCTCTTAAGGTGGTTCCCTTAACTACCTATTGCCCAATCCTTGAAAACATTTTGTTTCTTTTTAATACTTGTTTACAGAGGCAGGGATGGGAGGGGGAAGGGAAGGGGGAGGGGGATTGGAATCACAGACAAACATGGATGGGAATTTAGTATCATATTTTAAACTAATATTCATCCTAGGACAGCTGCAACTATGCATAGTAAGTATCAGATATTTAAAAGAGCAAATCTAAATTAAAAAGCAATTGTGGTGAAGTGAGAAAGCTCACCAGTAATCAAAAAAAATATATATATCAATCTTCAACTAACAGTTTGATGAGTGTTTATGAGCAAGTTGAGTAATGAGAACTTGGAGTAAGTTCACAGTGCTTGTGTCTGCAAAAGGAGGCTAGTATACACCTGTCCTATCTGCAAGTAAGTTTCTAGGACATGATGTGGCATAGTTTGGATAGACATGAGTTTAATTCCCAATTATGAGAACTTAAACAAGTTACTTATCCTCTGTGAATCTAAAATTGGGATGGTAGTAACTGCCTCATGGTAGTGTTAAAAGAATTAAATAAGATAATTTATATTAATTCCCTTAGCATATTAATTGACAATGGCAAATGCCCAAGAAAATGTTAACTAATAATTATATTAGTAATGCTTGTTCATAGTAACAAATAGCACATACAACAAAGTGAGAAATTGAATATTATTAACATTGCATTATATAATCATGAGGCTAGTCTCTTGTGTTTGAAAAGGTAGTGGAAATAAATTTTTTAATTACTCTGATTCAATTCTAGTTAACTGAATATACAATTATACCCTAAATTATCAAAAAAATTTTTGATACTATTTATACAGGCAAAACGAAGTGGGAAAAAGTCAGTAAGTGTAATCACCATAAACAGTCAATATGAACCAGTCAGGAAAAGAAAGATTTTAGCGAAATATTATATTTCAGGAATATTTTTTCTTACCTTTGGTCCTTTTTAAAAAGTTTGCTTGTTTGTTTTATCTGCTCTAATGACATAATGCTTAAGCTTACACAATTCTCTTTAGCTTTCATATGGAAACACAGAAATTGAAGAAAGAATAAAAACATTTGGGATCCATTAATATATCCTATCAGTCTGTTTGAAACTTTTCCAGCTGTCATGTTGTTATTCTAATAACTTCCTGTGCTTAGTCTCTTTCTTTACAAATCTCAATTCTAATTAAAACAGAACTTTATCACTGAGAATTCCTGAATTACAAGGGAATGCTGAATTTTATCCAAGGAGGGAAACACTGAAGGTCGCATAACCAAATGAAAAATCACCACGTAATGGAATGTGGATGATGTATTTTGAATATGTATGAATATATATTTTGATGATCTCTTTTATTTTATTTTTTTAAGAATTTTATTTTATTTTATTTTATTTATTTTAAAGGTTTTATTTATTTATTTGACAGAGATAGAGACAGCCAGAGAGAGAGGGAACACAAGCAGGGGGAGTGGGAGAGGAAGGAAGCAGGCTCATAGCGGAAGAGCCTGATGTGGGGCTCGATCCCATAACGCCAGGATCACGCCCTGAGCCAAAGGCAGACGCTTAACCACTGTGCCACCCAGGCACCCCGATGATCTCTTTTAAAATGTGATTTCTGTCTGGGTTTTATTGAGAACACACTCAGTGTTTTTTTGGGAGAGGAAGAAGCAGGCTCCCAGCCGATGAGCCCCATGTGGGACTCGATCCCGGAACCCCGGGATCACGCCCTGAGCTGAAGGCAGTTGCTTTAAGGACTGCACTACCCAGGCACCCCCACACTCAGTGTTAAATAATAGTTCACTGGGACTTGTTCTACATTTTAGAGGATTAAATATTAGGAAAAAGCCAACTAAAATATGCTGTGAAAATGCTAAGTTACATATTAATAAGCAGAATAAATATTAGAACTCATAAGATCCATACAAATTTCTCTAGAGATCTATTCAATCACAGAAGGGTCAGTCGGGAGATTTTGCCAACATCAGGCTAATACCGCACACAAATGGAAATATGTCTTCCAGAGATTTCTATAAGTACGTGGTAGTTCCTTGGGCTTTAGTAATCTAATCAAAGTGTTAAGACTTTAAAATCAAATAATGTACTTTTTATTTTTTTTTTATTGTCTTGGTGCTCTCTTTGTAGGCAAATCCTTTCTTTTTAAAAGAACCTCATCAACGTTTTTTTTCCGACAACGTCTTTGTTTTTGTCAGAGATCCAATTCAGAGAGAAGCGTAATCAGGGTTTCCGGAAAGTATGAATATATATCATGTAATAAGTCAGGATGGAATCGCATTGCTAGATTTTATTTACAAGTTTGTCGAGAGAAGGACACGTTGAAGTTTGACATCATCAGTAAGAACTACAGATGCTCGATGCTGTGTTCATTGACTTGTAAATTACAGCAGGAATATTAATACTTCTTAACATTTGAGCTCACATTGCAAAAGCACTCATTTTGGAAATTCTCAGAATAGTTTTGTGAGGCAGGCATTCAGCTCAATTTCCTCATCTGTAACATGCAGAATAAAAGAATTTATTCATGTTACCCGAGACAACACTTGCATGGAATCACTAGGCCTTCTGATTCCAGACCTTCTTTCTCCCTCTCTGTTTGTGGTTAGCATGGCCATTATTTCTTTTGTCTGATATACAGCTCTTAGCACAGGGTTAATTATACAGTAGATTCTTAGGAAATACGTGTTCATTGATGCACTTCTTTTGTTACAAATAGAAAGGTTTTGAAACATAGATTTAATTAACCCATAGCAAACTCACATCAGCGAACACAACAAAAGCAAATTGATTGTGGAGTTTCCTGTGCAGCTGAAGAGATAAACACATAAGAGACTTACAGTGTGGGTGAAAATGGGCTTGAATACACAAGTAAATATAAGGGGACTTTGGTACCACAGAGTAGGGATGCTTAATGCATCCTTGGGATGGGAAGGTTAGTAAGGATGTTCCCTTGTTAACTGAAGGAATGACATAAAAGAACGGTATATGGCATGGTTCTGTTGTAAATACAGATAAATGTGTTCTAAGAACAAGTCAGCTGGGTGTTATTTAAGATGCAAGTGGATAAATGGGGGATATGAAATTAGCAAAGCCTCCCATTATGTATTATTAGTGAGTTTGGTTGATACACCCATACACAGATTATACTTAGGACAAAAAAAATGAAATACACAGACATGTTTATGAAGACCATCACTGGGTGGTGGGACTGGAAATGATCTTTATTTTGTCAAGAGTTTAGAGGGTTTCTATTTGTGAAAGTCTGTATAGATTGTTTAAAAACTCAGGAGCAGGTGAGATTAAACAAGGTTAATCAGAATAACAAGAGGTGCCCATTAAGTTGCAGAACTAAAGTGAACAAAGGCGTTAAAATACAAAGAGAAAAGAAAACAGACTGAAGGGGTTCAGCACAGGCCACTAAAAGGTGCTGCATGATTCCAACTACCAGACATTCTGGAAAAGGGGAAACTATGGAGACAGTAAAAAGATCAGTGGTTGCCAAGGCTTCGGGTTGGGGGAATAAATAGGCAGACACAGGACTTTTAGGGCAGTGAAAATATTCTGTGTGATACCATAATGATGGATGCGTGTCATTATACATTTGTCCAAACCCATAAAATGTACAACACCAAGAGTGAACTGTAACGTAAGCCATGGACCCTGGGTGATTATGATGGGTCAACGCAGGTTCATCGACTGTAACAAAGGTATTACTCTAGTGCAAGATGCTGATAACAGGATAGGCTATTCACAGGTGGAGACAGGGGGTTCTAGGAAATCTCCGTACCTCCCCCTCGATTGGGCTGTGACCCTAACAGGGCTCTAAAAATAAATAAATAAACAGCAAGCAAACAAAAACACACTATATAACATTTAGCATAAGTGTAAAGAAATATCTTCTCAAAAAAGCTTACTCAGTCTTCCTAAAGACTTGTTCTCATATTTCATTTAAAAAGGGAAAAAATTTCCAATCTCTCTCTGCTTTCATAATGATTACATCTCTCAAGTTGTGTACAGAAATGAGAAGCCTTTCTAAAACTCTCAGACTACAAATGTCAAACTTGGATTTTAAATTCTTTTTTTTTTTTTTTTTTTAAAGATTTTATTTATTTATTTGACAGAGATAGAGACAGCCAGCGGGGGGGGGAAAAANACACAAGCAGGGGGAGTGGGAGAGGAAGAAGCAGGCTCGCAGCGGAGGAGCCTGACGTGGGGCTCGATCCCACAACACCGGGATCACGCCCTGAGCCGAAGGCAGACGCTTAACCGCTGTGCCACCCAGGCGCCCCGTGGATTTCAAATTCTTAAATGCTCAGGTGTTTGGGAAATTGTCAAAGGGCAAAACTAATTCTGGAGTTTCAGGATTAGACAAAGTAGTTAATGAATCAATTGAATAATAGGCAAATATTCTTATACCTCGTAGAAATTCCTATTAGAAATTCCTCATGGAGATACCTATGACTTAATCATGTCATATTCTTTAATGGATTTCTGCAAATAGGTGACCAACAGAAGCCACGAATCCTTAACATCATTCATGTATTTATTCATTGAGTTAACAAACATCTACGTAGCTTGTTTGTTTTTAAGGGAAAAGGAAAAACCAATGGAGAAAAGAGATAATATTAAAATAAAGAAGCAATAAACATTAGTAGAAAATTTCTACAAAACTGAAGTGAATGAATGTCTCTGGAACAATCAGGATAGAATGGAACAGCGGAGATAAGGAAGGATTTACACCAGAGAAGGGGAAAGATAGTTCTCTGCTAAAATGCAAAACCCAACAAACAAAAATGAAAGAAAACAAGTGTGGTAAATTTGCATATTTGCATGTTTTTATTAGGCTTGTGGTGTTTCCAAAAAGCTACAACACAAAAGTCTACTCTTCAGAAATTGGTAAGGAATTAGCAGCCCCATGTGAACAAAGAGGCAGAACAGTATTTTGTCACAAGGTCAAAGGGGACCTGGGAAGTCAGGTATAATTTTATGATGATCAAATTACAACATTTGGGGGGAAATGAGCACATGAATCTTGTGGCTTAATTTTGAATCTAACTTGAAATGAGTTAACTCTTAAAAAAATATTAATAAGGCACTTAGATGGATAAAAACATAATAAAGTCAGTGAAAACAAAAACTTAAAGTAAGTCCCAAGAGAGGAGGGAAAGCCCAAATGACATTGACAGGTAAACCAGTGACGAGAATAATGAAATGAATGAAACGAAAAGAATAAGATAAGAACAAAGCCATTTCGTACAACAGAAAATATTATTAAGAAATGATAGGCATAAGAGGCTTATCAGGTTATTTGAGTAAGAGGCTGGTTAAGGTTGGAATATATTATCTTGAAATTATTAAAAATAATCTTGATAAGTGTCAATGCTGATATCAATAAATGTCGAGGGGCTATATAATATATATTTTTCTGTCGACTCCATTTTTCATTTAAGCTTCACATCAATCTTATGTTGTAGGCACTGACATTATTAATGTTACTGCATTTCATAGATGAGGAAACCTACGGCATGGAGAGTTAATGGTTAATTAGCCTGCCAAAACTTATATAGTTATTAAGTGACACAGCTAGGACTTTCAATTCCAAGACCTCCAAAACTTATGCTACCCTCTGAGTAAACATTCCCTACTCCTTCTGTCCCAACAAAAAATTCTCTTATCTTCCATCCCAGTGACCATCACAACTAAAATTTTATGCATACTCTTTTTCTCTTGTATTGTACATTACTTGGTATTACATACATCATAGGTAAGTAGTGTCATGCTTTGTAGGTGTGGTTGTGTGTTAGCAATGCATTCCCAACACTTCCCAATATCAGAGGTCTTCAACAAAAGGGGACTTTCTAATAATAATTGTAGAAAATGCGTTGGTAGCAAGTGTGTTACTAGCTAGGACATGTTAATTTTATCATACAGAAATCTCCGAGAAATTCTTTATCTCCACAGAATTTAACTATTCCATGGATGAAAAGCAGAAAGAAGCATTCAGCACCGAAATAGAAATCTCTAAGTCACATTTAAATACCTAAGAACTTTCAGAAAACAAGTCAAATGGATGCTTAGCTCACATCCTTATGCCAGATTTCCCAGCTATTCATTTGCACTGGGTCCCATCATCCTTGTATCTCTCAGCATGACCAGCACTAGAATGAGTCTTAGTGGACTTTGATAAAAACTATGTAATTATATTGGAAAGTGAGTTCTACGCCATTTGATGAAAACCTCTATTTTTAGCAATAAACAAAGACATAGGTTAAAATTCCCAACTCTAGAACATAAGAGGGCAATATAAGCTGTTTCCAGCTATGCACTAAAACAAACCACTTTTTTGTACTAAAAAAATAGAAATAGTTAAGTTTTTAGCTCAGACATGGAAGGATTCATTCTTACCAGGTCTGTGATTTCAATTAGCAATACCCTTGTAATAATAACAACAATAATCATTGTATCTTTCTGATATTAATTTTGTGTACCGACTGTGGGTCAGGCCTTGAACTCCACTCTCCAAATGCAGTCATTTGGCACGCACGGCTTTCAATTCTCCTAATAGTTGAAAGAGACACATACTATTTGCAGTTTTAAAGCAAAGAAACACAAAAATAGAGCATCCAAAGCAAATTTGACTGACATCGAGTACGTTAGTTGAATTGAGGGTCAAATCCACCAAAACCAAAGTGTATGACTTGAAGCATGCATTCTAACTTCTCCTCACCTATTAAGGAGTTTATAACCCTGACATATTTAGAAATAGCCTCTCCAAGAAATGGGGCCGGGGATGGTTCATCCATCTTGCCATCATTCATTGTGATACAATCTAGTCAAGAAATGAAAAGCCCTAGTGAGAAGCACTGCATAAGAGGGGTCGCAATTCAAATGAAAGAACACTGGTTTCGTCCTGTGGTCAGCAGCTCCAGGCTCTGTAATTCGGTGTGCAATAGGCGGGTTGCATCTATCCTTGCAAAATTAACAGTGCGCACATCTCATATGTGTATGCATCGGTGTGTGTGTGTGTCGAGCAAGGCAAGAGACTTCTTTTTCTTCTTCCTCTTTTTCTCCCCCTCCTTTCCCCCCCCTCTTTATTTTCTCCAGGCAAGAGTTTGATGCCAAGCCTATTTACAAAGTTCAGCTTTGGGGTCATGAGAATTTTGCTGCACACAACTGACAGTTTTATGTTCCTGGGACTCACAGAGCTTTTATGCTCTTCCTTCTCTTTCTTCCGTGCCGTGTATCTTAACCTCTTCTTCTTGACCTGCCCCAACTATTGTTCAGAATCATAGAGTGACGTCTGGACACAGACAGCTAGAAATTCAGCTTATTACCTGAGTTTTCCTGCAGAAACACACTTGACAATATTTTGGTGCGTATTTGCCGCAATGGGATCGATTCAGTTAGTCTCCTTTTGCGCTAGCTAGATCTCTGGAGTGAAGTATAACAGGAGTTTTGGAGAGACACAGCTATTCTGAGGTTTTTCTGCAATCACACTAAAAAAGTAATGAAGGGGGATCACTTAGGAGTCTTAAACACGATTATCCTGTTTTCTTTCAGACATAGTTCATACACACATCAGTAAATCTGTGGTTTCCATCGATGACCTTAAAAATAAATTAATAAAGAAATCCCCCTGGAAGGAATGCTCTCTACAGGACCAGAATCCAGAAAAAGCCTTTCTTAACTAGAGGTCAAAAACAGTCCAGGCCACAATTTCGGGCTTTGGGTGTACTATTCTCTTGGGCAATTGATGACTTTGGAGTACCAACTTGCTTTCAGTAGGAAAAACAGGAAAAAAATAGAGACAACCTTCAAGGTACAAACAAGCTGTTTTGAATTTGTTTTTATGTCAGCTGTTTGGAACTTGGAACACATTTTTCCCCATGGAAATAATGATATAAATTGTGGTTAGGTTCTTAAGACGGTCAACAAAAAGTCTATTTAACTAGTAATGTATTTGAAATATAGCACTAATGGCATTAACGCCAGGTCCAGGTCTTGGTGGCAAAGGGCCAGGGAGACCCAGTGGATGAGGAAAGATGGGAAAACAGATTTCTCCTCTTCTAAAGATCTGATATCGAACCATCTGTAGATATTGTAAGATGGCATTTGCTGGTGGCTTTTCCCTTTAAAAAAAAGAACATGTTTGTGTGTGGCGGAGTTTTGAGAAAGAAGAAAACTAAGCATCGGCATAAAATCACAAAGAATGACCACTATTAGCATGTGATGAATAAATGCAGAAGCTGTTTGCAAACAGAATGCATGGTACGAGTTATTGGTCTGTCTACCTGTGAAAAACTCTGCAAAGACATAAATATAGTTTTTATTTGTGCAGGCTACTTTCTGCTAAAACAGTCATTTGGAATATGCTTTTCTTGGGATAAATGCCTCAAGCTGTACTTGCTGGGACAGAGTATCTGCTATGAGAGCCCTGCGATGGGTGTTGCCAGTGACACTCAAGAAAGGTGCCTCTAGTTTATGTTCTCATCAAAAGTATGTGCAAGGAACTGTGTAAAGATTTTGAAATTGGTTTGTCTGTCTTCAGCATCTTTTTATTTTCCTTCCCGTGCTCTTTCTAAACCCAGCCCTGTTAGGTGCCGTTTCTGTGTTTCTTCAACTCCAAAAGGCGCTGGTACCTTGTACATTGTAAATTTCTCCTGATTACTCATGCTATTGCATTATGAATTAGAAAATGCTTTTTTTGTCCAAATTACCACCGGATCTCCAAAAATTGCACACATGCACGTTTGTGAAAAGCTTCCCGGTAAGGGCGTTGGCAGAACTGGAAAAGGTTGGCTTTAGGAAGGAACGCAGGTCTTGAGGAGCAAACGTTTTCCACAGTGTACTCCAATTCAAGGTGTACGAAAAGGCCAATTTCAAAAGAATGGCTAAGATACCGGATTCCTAAATTCATGGTGGCTGGAGATGATGAGTTACACTTATTAAAACATTATCGAGAGTCTAAGAAACAGGTATATATTTTGACCGAGATAGCCCATTTCTAAGACGTAATCAGAGATCTGATCACAGATTTAATGAAAAGGGGTTCATCCAGGGTTGTTTAAATACAGAAAAATAGGTGTGCCTGGGTGGCTCAGTTGGTTAAGCGCCTGTCTTTGGCTCAGGTCATGACCCCAGGGTCCTGGGATCCAGCCTTGCATCCGGCCTGCTTCTCCTTCTGCCCCTTCCCTTCCCCCTCCCTCCGCTCTTCATGCTCTCTCAAATAAATAAAAATAAATATATAAAATCTTAAAAAAGAAGTTCAAATCCTCATAAATTTGTTAAAATTGGGTTCCCGGATCAATCAATCAATCAAACTGCAGATACTGGTCATTTTGATATTGATCATAAATCGCAATCTCACCTTTCTATTCCATACTTTGCTGCACGATGAGTTTGCACAGCTCTCAAAGCCTGAATTGGGACTTTGGTTTTACTCATGAACTCTTACAGTCCAAACTCAGTAATAAACCCTCTGAGCCTCTGTTTATGAATTTTTGCCCTGGAAAACAAGCTGCTGCAGAAAAACACGCATTCAAATCGCGTCCCTGGGTCCTTAAAGAAACAACAGCCCTCTTTTGGCCTCTGTCACTCTCCATCTTCAATAATGCAGGTGCTTGGTTCTTTTCCCATCCCTATGGCCTAGAATAAAAATAAATACATAAAGACACACACAGTCTCCTTGTCATTGCCATGCTCAGCAACAAGCATTTCAACTGGGGTTTACGAGGCCATAAATTATTGTTCCCTGTCCTGGCAAGTAGCTTTTCTGAAAGGCCACATCCGGTCTTTGGGGCACTAGCTTTTATTATGCATTTCATATTGAAACAAAGGTCAAATTAATTGACCTTATCTATGTGAAAAACCAGCTGGTTGCCTAGAGAAATAAAATCTTTTACAGAGACTTTAGGGACAAGGAAACAACAGGAAAACTCAATCCAATGGCAGCTGGAATCTGCAATTAGAAAGAGAGTAAATTTGGAGGAATTTCATTTTTAAACGATCGGTTAAGAATCAACAATTACATTTTCTCTAAGGAACAATAGAGCCAGTGAGGCTCCAAATGTCATCTGCTCCTACACGTAACAGTTCCTGAATTTCTTCACGTATATATACATTTGAGGGAAGGAGGCAGAGCAGTGATAAGCCTTCCATTCTGTGGGCCCTATGGACAAACGTTGCAACTCTTTCTGTGCGGCTAACCAGATCATTCAGAGTCTGAAAGAAATCATTTTCGATCTTAAAGAATCAAAGCAAAAGTCTAGTTTTATTTTCCCCAAGGAAATACAAAATCGTTACTCTGTGTCCTCTTAATCTCCTGTTATTATCTGCACCAGACGAGAGACTAAAAACTTTAATGTAGAGGCCTAACAGAATAAAAGAGGAGGCTAATTTATTTTTCTAAAACTTCCGTTCCTCCATTTTCTTTTTTTTTTTTTTTTTAAGGATTTTATTTTTATTTATTCGACAGAGAGAGAGACAGCCAGCGAGAGAGGGAACACAAGCAGGGGGAGTGGGAGAGGAAGAAGCAGGCTCATAGCGGAAGAGCCTGATGTGGGGCTCGATCCCATAACGCCGGGATCACGCCCTGAGCTGAAGGCAGAGGCTTAACCACTGTGCCACCCAGGCGCCCCCGTTCCTCCATTTTCTCATCTGGTAAATGGGATGTTAATTCTTGCATCTCATAATGTTTGGGAAAAATCAAAACAGTCAACGTAAATAACTATCTTAGCACTTAGGGTCTGGCAGTAAGCAATAAACACATTAGCTCTTAGTATTACTTTTCAAAAGAGGTCCCATAATGATTCAGAACCACAAAATGCAATCATCCCCACTTGTAATACACACAAAAGTAAATGTAAGTCTCCAATTTCTTAGTTTATTGCTTTACTAGACGAAAGCACAGCCCTTGACACGGTTTTGTGTGAAAAAGGACTTAGTGCTGTGCTAGTGAACAGGCATTTTGAAACCGTAGACAATATGACTCTAATATGTGAACTTGACTCACATGTGAATTTAACAAGTGTATGAAGAAGTAAGGGGCTGGCGAGACCTGAGAGACGTCTTTTCCCTGTGTCTCTGATTTTAATTACTGAGCAAACTTAGGACTCTTTGCCATGAAAAAAATTATTTTGAACTTATCAAATGCAAACAAAACGGGCACATTGGATTTGATGGATGAGATTTTCCTGCTGTTGCAAGGCCCACATTGGATGGAGGCCCGCTGTATCTTCCAGTATGGAAAAGATTAAACACAGAATGCACATGTGCATGGTGGAACGCTGAAGAAGTTAATGGCTGTGAAAAAGGGTTTGAACTTCTGGCTGAGGTCAGAAGCAGGGTGATTTAGTGACTTTAGTAAACAGGCTCGCAATGAGGTAAAATGAAATTTGGTTTCGTTTTGAACAGTACCTAGAGAAAGAACATCAATAAAGTTTTCAGTGCTCAAAGGTAAGTTCAAGGCCCACTTGGAAAGTGAACGATTTGTAAAAATCAGCTCATTGTTCTCTTGGATTATAATTAGATCTTTTGCATTTCACCCAACTCTGGATGTAATTTTAGAAATGGGGACACACAGATAATGTAACTCAGTCACATTACAAAAAAATTTTCAAAAAAGAAAAAGGGAGAAGAGGTAAATGACCTTAGACACCTGAACATGGAGTGTAACTAAGATTGGACTGAATCGTCTCAAGCCAGTAGAACTGACTCTCACATCTTCCCTAAAATTCATAGGCAAGGCAACATGCTAATTGATATGCAAGTCTGATTTAACATGACAGAAACCATGTGAACGAATATGCTTTTTTTTTTTTTTAAGATTTTTTAAATTTCTTTATTCGACAGAGATAGAGACAGCCAGCGAGAGAGGGAACACAAGCAGGGGGAGTGGGATAGGAAGAAGCAGGCTCATAGCAGAGGAGCCTGATGTGGGGCTCGATCTCATAACGCCGGGATCACGCCCTGAGCCGAAGGCAGACGCTTAACCGCTGTGCCACCCAGGCGCCCCAATATGCTTTTTAAAATTCCTGGTGTTTGCTTTTGAGGTGGGATTTGAGGTTGGGGGCAAGAAAGGCCAAAACAAAAGAAGGACAGGTCAGGAATTAGAACAAAGCTCCTGATTTTAAGAGGGAGAGAGAAAATTAGATGCCCCCCAAGAAGAAATTTCTTTCCATTTTTTCTAAAGATGTAAGCACAAAAATGATCTCTACTCAGTAGAAAGGGCTGATGGCACATCTCCAGAAACCCGCAGACGGACAAGGGCAGAGAAATAATTTTATAGGAAATATACGACTGGGTTTTGGGCCATCAGGTGGCTTCACAGGGCTTATCAGATTTGCTGGAGTGATTTCAGAGTCAGTCACGGTTGCTGGGATTTCAGAGGCATTTGTAAGAGTCTTGGAGGAGTGACCGTGGTGTCCTTCGCTGCATAAAAAGGCGAATCTGGGGACGGCAGGCTGATCAGAATCCTGTGGCCCCCGCATCTCCCTGTTTCCTGGTGGAGAGCAGGAACGTGCGTGAGCTGCTTTGCCTCCGAGGACCCCAGGAACTGGCAGTGAACCTGAAAGCCCCCACATCTGGCTGCAGCTTGCCCTTGTTTGCTTTAAATTCTGCACACAGACGACCACCCTGGCTGCGAATTCTGGGATGGGCTGGCCTTCTCTCACAGGGCCAGGGGAGGCGGGGAAATCTGCACACTCACCTGGTCCGAGGGTGAGGTCCACTGCGTTTTCAGCTCGCCTTTGTTTTTGTTAGTGTGACTCCTTTGGAAAGGGGTTTCTGCGGCAGCAAGCACACATTCATCATCCTTTCTCCTTTGCTTATTCCTTCTCCATCAGGTATAAACTGGGTCCTGGCAGAGAAACGGTCAGGGCTGTTCCGTGACACTCCCAAACACGTAGCCCTACGGCACGGAAACTTCTGGGTACGATGATTCCAGTGACAAACCACTTTCCACCGATTTTGTTCAGCGCTCTGGCGGTTCCGATGGCTTCTCTTCCAGAAATTATCTTCTGTCGAGGAGAAGAAATTAAATAGAAGAGCAAACTCTCCAAGATCTTAGACGATGATTACGTACAAGGCGTCGCCCTTAAAAATCAATATTGGGGAATGAGACAAACGAGGATTGTGTAAGAGAATAACCACCCGAAGACACTGGTACTTCGTAGTTAAAATAACGAGCTACTCTTCTGTGTTTTCAGAAATGCATTAGTTTTGTGTTTTTTTTTTTAATGGCATATATACAAAAATGAAAAGGAGTCAGCTAAGAAATGGTCCTGAAAAAATTACACCATGCAATTTTTACCTTTGTTTCTTTTCTTTCAAAACAAAAATATGATTTTTAAAAAATGGAAACTCCAATTTTGGGGACACAGCATCCAGAAAACTAGTTGAACAGTGAAACATTTTATTGGAGCATTTGGCTGTCCCCAAACTGGACATCTTTCTGGGCACAAATGACAGGATGAAATGTTATTTTTCTCATTTATTTGTTATAAATGCCTTTAAGTATATCATCAAGCAACTAAGATTTTCTGCTGGATTAAGAACACCCAAACAAGGGGTGCCGTGGGTGACTCAGTCGGTTAAGTGTGAGCCTTCAGCTCAGGTCATTATCCCGGGGTCCTGGTATCCAGTCCCACATATCAGGCTCCTTGCTCAGCAGGGAGTCTGCTTCTCCCTCTCCCTCCGCCCCTCCCACGGCTCATTAGCTCTCTCTCTCTCTCTCTCTCAAATAAATAAATAAAATCTTAAAAAAGAAAGAAAGAAAGAAAGAAAGAAAGAAAGAAAGAAAGAAAGAAAGAAAACCCAAACAAAAACAGTACAACAGAGACAATCTCGATTCACGCTTTCTCCCTTTTATATGTCAAATATGGAAAAGTAAACACGTACAGGAAAAATCCAGAGTATGGAATCACTGCCCCCCTGTGTCTGGGCCACCCTCCTGGCCTGTCACTCTTCTCCCCCCCGCCCCAAGGGTCAGGAGGATTGTCCCCCCTCTCCCTTGTTGACAGGGTAGCTCCACGGGAGGTCGGCGGCTCTGCCCCCAGCCACAGCCAGGCTTGGACGAATTCCTTCAGAGTATATGTTGTACCCTAGCTTGCTGGATCATAGGTGTCCACAAGTCATTATCCAGGTGTTTTTTCACCCAAAATGCTGTCTTAAAAATTGTCCAACATTTGGCAAAAATTTGATTCTTACGTTGTACGTCGATTAATTATTGCAGGAACACTGATACGCGGAGGGGATTTCCCTCTACGCAGGAAGGACCGACAGAGCGGTCTGCATTTCCGAGAAAGGGTTTTCGAACTACACACTGAAGTCTGCAAACTCCATCACATGTAGTTCCTGAACACGCCGCTTACGGGAATCGTTGCTCCAAATAACCCGGATAAAGATGAAATAGGTGGATAGGGACATAAAGAAAAGAAGAAGGTAAAGGGGAATGTTGTGTTAGATCCTAACAAGGAAACCAAGGGAATCTTTCTGAGATGCACACCGTTGCCATGAATGTGGTTGGCAGTCCACGTGGAAAACGTCGCACAAACATTGTCTAAATTTCAAGTGCAGAAAACATGTACAAATACATAAAAGGAACTAGACCTTATTGCTAGAGACAAACATGGTTGCACGTTCAGCACTAAAAACTTTGGTGTCAGGATGGTTATTTCTCAACTAATGATGGTAGATTTTCTCTACTTAAAAGAGCCAGTATAGATTAACTTTTTTTTTCCCCCAGTCTACGGATTTTCTTGACAATTGGGACAGGAATAAATTCTCAGACTTCTAGCATCTTTAAAGTTGAAAGACAGGTAAAGATGCATTTTACGTATGACACATACCTAAAAGCTTTATAACTTTTCTGACAACTCAGAAAACGGACAAATCGCTATTTGTATATTTCAGTAGTCAGCCTCTAACAGAATGTGGTATGTGGCAGTGAGTCAATAAATATTATTTGCCAAATTTTGACTGAATCACTGGGTTTCCCTTTGTGTGAAGTTTTGTCTCATATAATCTTTCTGAAAACAATCCTGGTTTCCTCTCATACCTGTATCAATCTTTCTGGAGAACGTTTATACAGAGCACAGAGAATTTGATTGGCCAAGTACCCAATTCCTGACAAATATTTGATTGCTCAAACCAACAAATGAAATTAATGAATTGGAAACTATAAAGCAATCTTTTTTTTTTTTTTTTGAGATAGGAATCTATTCTGATTCCTTTTTTGGATTTAGAAACTGCCTTCCTAGTTACACTTTGCATTGGCCAATATTAGAAAGTGCTTTTATTTCCTGAATGATTCAAAGTGTAAAAAGAAAGTGGCAGAAAGAATGCAGATTGGTCCTTTAAATGGTAGCATCCAGTCTACATGGTCTGCGTGTACGTAGACGTATTACCCATATTGACGCAGTGAAGGCATCGTGCTGATCATTTTAGACTTCCGGGCGTTGGTAGGTTCAGACAGTGCATGCTACACTTATGTCTGGGGAAAGATAGATGTCCGCTAATTCTCCAGATGTGCTATCAGTCCAACTGCACTTATATCCGCGTCTGGAAATGTTTAAATAAATGGCTGAATTTTTTTTCCACTTTATTTCTGGATATCTTAGTATCCTGGATTCCTGTCCACAGCCAGTTCGTATCTTTCTTGATCTTCGTCACCATACTACGAATTCTCCTTCCTACTATATATATAATAATGTCATATCATAGCATTTTTCAAATGTGGTTTGTTTTCAAAGGGTAGTTTTTACTTCTGGATGAAGAATGAATTTTAACTGATGTGCTGATACTTCCACCTAGTGGCCAGAGTGAGAATACAACTGTCTTCTCCTGTTGAAAACTAAAAGTAATTCCGGTTCCTCTCTAATTCAGTGAGTTGGCAAATATCTCTGGAGTACTTTCCATAGGCTACACACAATAAACAAAACATAATGAATAAAATTGTCTCTCTTTAGATGTAAAAATAAGATCATGAATTTAAAAATACTCCAATACACTTGCTGAAATAGAAGGTTACATATTAAATTTTTAATAAGCATTATACTTTTAGAACAATTTTATATTCAACGTGTATCTGTGAGTCAACTAACTATTATATTCTTATGAGGTTTTCTTCAAGATCTGAAAGATGTGAAAGACGTGGGGAAATGACAATGTTTGGAAGAACAGAGTGAGAATGTGCTGAGTCCATTTAAAAATAGGAATCTGGGAACAACATTTTCTTTGTTCCTTTCTTGTTGACCTTTGAGCATCTCTCACATGTGACCAGTGCTACCCTGAGCTGCTAAGTGACCAAGCTGCTACTTAATTATAAAAAACAATGAATTGGAGGAAGAAGCAACAAATACCACATCTAAGAAAATCAGAAGAGAGAATTTCGTGGTTAAAAAATGTCAATATCGTTTCAGAGACCAGATGTAGATTTGTATCTAGCGAGCCTAGACTTCCTTAGCCCACAGTGATTTACGCCTCTCCAGGTCATCGTGGTCTATACCACTTAATTGGCAAATAATAACTTCTAATCTGAAGTTATACTGATTCTGCAGCGTAACTTTTATATTTAACTCACAAATACCATTTGTTGGCTTGTCCTCCCAGCCACTTTGTAATCACTTGTCATAAAGAATGATGTCTCAACCCTAAGAGACTCTTAACTCTAGGAAACAAACTGAGGGTTGCTGGAGGGAAGGCAAGTGGGGGGATGGAGTGACTGGGTGATGGGCATTAAGGAGGGCACTTGATGGAATGAGCCCTGGGTGTTATATGCAACTGATGAATCACTAAATTCTACTTCTGAAATTAACAATACACTATATGTTAATTAATTGAATTTAAATTAAAAAAATTTAAAAAGTTTAAAAAAGAATGATGTCTCTTCTATACTGTTACGTGCTTCACATAAATACAAACAGGAAGACAAAAATCATCCATTCATCCATTCATTCATTCATTCATCCCACGAATACTCAATGTCTATCACAAGCAAGTCGTCTTTCTAGTTGCTGGGTATGCAGAGCAAAAAATAACAATCTCCCTGATTTCATGAAACATCACAGACTCTGAGTTGGAAAGAAAAAACTTTCTTATCGGCCATGAAAGAAAGAAAACACCTCTCTACTTTTCTCTTCTGCATTACTTTTCCTCTTTTGCCATCCATTTGTTCGGTCACTACTTTCTATGACCAAACCCAAGAGTCTTTAAAAAAAAGCTGCTTTACGATCAAAGAGGGGAGCTGAAAGGCTGCAGCTGTAAGATTAATAAGCCGAGTCCCTGTGGTTGTATCAGACAGAGCTCAATTTCTTCGTGATGTGAGACTGTGTAAGAGACACTCCAGTGGGAGGGGAATGGCAGTTGGGTAGCAAATGAACACTTGCTCTTCCAGAAAAAAACTTCTTGAAAATGCAAAGAAGACCATTATTAAGTGCTTTGGATAGAATCAAAAATATATAAAAATTTAGTTTATGATAAAGATATCTAAGGAGGTAGGGAAAGAGTAGACTCATCCATACATGTTGAGGAAGAAATTTTCTTTCTTTGAGGAAAGAAAAAGCAGATTTCTCCTAAATCACCAAACATACAGAAAAAAAGAAATTTTAGATAAGTTAAATGATGTTGAAGGAGGTCACCATTCAACGCTTGAAAAAAAGCTGAATGTATCACTTTCTTTGTAAAATTTTTTTAAAAGCAATCTCTACACCCAACATGGGGCTTGAACTCACGACCCCAAGATCCAGAGTTGAATGTTCCACTGACTGAGGCAACTGGGTGCCCCGAATTTGTTACTTATGTAAGGCAAAGCTGTGCTTTTTAGGTATGGTTTCCCTGACTGCAAGGCAGGAATCTTATCTTAATAGGGATTTGGAAAAGGTAGAGCTCAAGGATTGGCACACTTTCACTGTTGGGAGGAGATTGATGTCAGTTACAGAAGTGTGAGAGTGAGCTTATACGGGTGGGCTTGTTGTTGATTGACTGGCTTTCAGAAATGTGTTTGTGGCCATTATAACACACCGTCTGGGCTTCAAAAACAAGTGGCTTTAATGATTGTCTGGCTTTTGGAAGCATGACCACTGACTAGAATTGTCAACAGTCTTTAAACAGACTCTACAAATAACATAGTAAAGAATGGGCAAAAGATTCGAACGTACACTTCACCAAAAAAATATGATAGCAAATACGCATAGGTAAAAAGATGTTCAGTACCATTCATCCTTAGAGAAATGTAGTCTAAACCCTTAACAAGACAGCATTACACGTGCATTAGGCTACCATGAAAAAGACTGATCATAGTCAGAGCTGGAAAGGATGCAGGGGAACTGGAACCCTCATTATACTCTTGGTGGGGATGTAAAATGGTACCATCAGTTTGGAAAACAATTTGATGGTTTATTTAGAAAGTTACACAAATGTCTACCATACATTCGAGCTGTTCTAATTCTACATATTTAATGGAGAAAAATGAAAGCACGTGTCCATACACAGACTCATACACAAATGCTCATGGCAGCTTTATTTGTAATAGTCAAAAAGTGGAAACAACACCCATGTTTATCATAGAGGATGGATAAAAAAATTAAGCTATCTCCATATGATTAATACCACTTCCCAATGAAAATGAAGGAGCTAATGATACACTCAATAATGTGGATGAAACTCAGTAACTTAGTTATGCTGAGAGAAGGACATAAAAAAGGTACATACTTCATCCTTCTATTTTTATCAATTTCTAGAAATGCAAACGAATGTTTAGTGACAGAAAGAGGTCTATGTTTACCTGAGGATGTGTGGAGGGGGTGTTGGGAGAAATTACCAAGGGGTCTGCCTCAGAATGAGAATGATGGGTAATACGTTAAATCCATGTTTAACTTTATAATAAGCTGACAAACTATTTTCAAAGCAGCTGTCCCATTTTGTATGCCCACCAACAATGAATGAAAACATACCTTAAAACTTGCAGTAATTTACCCTTGCTGGATTTCAGTATTATCATTTATCTTTTTTTTTCCTTTTCTTAATTGTAGGCATTCTAACAGTTGTATAGTGGTATTTTGTTGTGGTTTTATTTTTTATTTATTTATTTATTTTATAAAGATTTTATTTATTTATTTGACAGAGATAGAGACAGCCAGCGAGAGAGGGAACACAAGCAGGGGGAGTGGGAGAGGAAGAAGCAGGCTCATAGCAGAGGAGCCTGATGTGGGGCTCGATCCCATAACGCTGGGATCACGCCCTGAGCCGAAGGCAGACGCTTAACCGCTGTGCCACCCAGGTGCCCCTTGTTGTGGTTTTAATTTGCATTTGCTTTATGACTAACAATATTGCGCATCTTTTCATATGGTTATTTGCCATCTGTGTATTTCCTTTGCTGAGGTGTCTGACTATTTTGCTCTCTCTCTCTAAGTTGAATGATTTTTATTTTGTACTGTTATTTTGTAAGAGAGCTTTATATATTTTGGACACAAGTCTTTTGTCAGATACATATAACTGGTAAATATTTCTTTCATTGTATAGTTTGTTTTTCCATTTCCTTAGTAGTTTTCTCTCATAGAGGAAATATTAAGGGAGACTTTAATTTTAATGGAGTCTCATTTGTTTCTATAGATTGTGATTTTGGTTTTATATCTTAAGATCTCCTTGCCTAACCCAATGCCACAAACATTTTCTCCATTGTTTTATTTCAATTTTTTTATAGTTTTGTGTATTAGTTAGGTGCATAATGTGCTTCGAATTAATTTTGTATAAGGTTGAAATATATCTCTAAGTATATATAAGATATATACATATATATGATATATAAGAAATATATCTCTCATACAGATGTCTAAATTTTACCATCACTATTTCAACATGTTGAATAGGGTTGGTGGTGATGGGCTCTGTTGCCATATTTGTGATCCAGGAATAAAAATACTGTCCTTCACCATTAAGTCCGAGGTCAATGGTAGCTTTCCTGCTTTTGTCAAGGCTTTCCAGGCACTTAAAGAAACTTCTAGTGGACTGGCAAGTTGTTATGATGGATAGATGTTGAATATTAAGTGTTTTCTGAACATCTGTTGATACTATTAGTTAGGTCGTTTTGGTTGTCAGATCTTCTATATTCTCGTTGATTTTCTGTCTACTCATTCTATCACTTAATGGGAGAAGAATGTTAAAGTCTCCAAGGAAACGAGTAAGCTCGTCTGTTCTTCCTTTCAGTTCTATTATTTTCCTTTATGTATTCTTGAACACTTTTGCTGGGTAAACAAAGGTTTAGGATTCTTACGTTTTCTTGATGAATTGACACTTTAATCATTAAGCAGTGTTCTTTTTTCCTCCCATTATTTTTCTTCTGAATTTGTTTCATGTTAATATAGCCACTCCATCTTTATTTTGATTAGCATTTCCATGTTATAGTGTTGCCATCATTTTTGCTTTTAATCTATCCATGTCATGATATTTCAAGTGTGTTTGCCAAGAAATGAGAAATAATTGTAATGTTTCCAAGTAATTGGGAACAATCCCAATAATTGGGTCTTGTTAATATTATTCCCCCTCACAATTTCTGTCTTTGAGTTCTTGTCTGTAGGCCATTGATATTTAATGTGACATTGATATGATTAGACTGGGTCCTACACTTAAAAAAAGTTTATGGTTATCTGTTCTTTGTTCTTCTGTAAATCCTTTTATTAGAGATTATTTAAATATTTTTAGTAATCCATTTTTGGGCTTTCCTTGTATTTTTGGAGAAGTGAAGGTAGCTCTAGGGATTATAATACACACACCTAATTTTTCAACATCTATTTATCGTTATTATTTTACCAAATCAGTTAGAGTATAGAAATATTACAACCATAGAAGTCTTTTTACCTTATATCCCTTATGTCATAGTTGTCATATATATTACATTTGCATAACACTGAACAATGTTAAAATTTTTGCTCATTTTACTTTAAAGAATATAAGAAGAAAAAACATAATGTTTTCTTTACTCAGATATTTTCCCTTTCTGTGGCTTTTCCTTTGTTCTCAAACCTCCAACTCTCCCTATGATATAACTTTCTTCTAGACTAAAGAATTATGTTAGCATTTCTTTTGGAGCAACTAATTCTATTTTAATTACTACAATTGAGAATTTTTTTTTACCTTCATTCCTGAAGGATATTTTCATGGGATATAAGATTCTGAGTTGACAGTTACTTTTGCTCTTACATTGAAGATGTTTTCTACTGTCTCCTGGACTCCAAGTCTTTTGCTCAGTAATCTCTCATCTTTAAGTTATAGTCCCCCAATATATATGTCACTTTTGGATTTTCTTCATCTTTGGTTTTACACGGTTTTATTATGATGTTCCAAGAATAGTTTTCTTTGATTTTTGGTTTTATTTTATTTTTCTGTTGTTATACAATATCAAGATTTCTTTGTAGCAGGTTCAAATAATATGAAGACAGAAAAACAAAGCAAGAAATCAATGTACTGTTACCCAGAATTTTCTTTCAGTTTTTCCCTACCAACTGTAATCATTTCATCTTTTCCATTCATTCCATAACAAACTCCAGTTATGATTCCTCTCTTTCACTCCATAAATAATTCTTTTGCCAATATCTCATATAATATCTATTTCATTAAATGTAATGGAAACATTTTGGTCCTTATGTTTATGGTTCTCTCTCCTGCAACTTGTAACATATTTGACCACTCCCTGCTTCCAGAAAATTATACTGGCTTATGTAACACCACCCATTTGATTTCCTGTACTCTCCCATATCCCCTCCCCTTTTAAAAACCAGTTTCTCTTCATCTTTTACTTCTATAAATGCTGCTAGGCCAGCAATCTAATCAATGTCATGGTTCTCTTTATCCTGTAAATGTAAGTCCCAAATATACACACGTCCAGTGTGTACCATTTTGCTGAGCAACAAACCAGTATAACCCAACCATCTGTTGGCCATCTCCACTTGGATAGCTCTCAAATATCTCAAAATCAGCACCGCCAATTGTGAATTTGCATTTCCCACTGAGTATGCTCTTCTGCCAGGATTTAAATCACTTTCCAGTAAATAATAATATACTATGCCCGATCAGAGACCAGAAATCGTATGATGAGTATAAATCTTCGTCTTAATGCGCTCATCTGTCAAGTTGCACACCTTGCCAATTCTGCCACCTAGCACCTCTTGAGTGAGTGGACATGTCTCTTTTCCGATACCTGCCGTGTGCTCTAGTCTAAATCACCATTGCGTATTAGTGGCAATGGCAACAGTCTCTCTCACGTGTCTCCTTGTGTCCACTATTGCTCCCACTCACCAATTCTCAGTGAAGCCAGTTCGTGTGACCTTTGTGTAAGCAAACCAGACTATGTCATCTTCCTTCCTGAACTAGACAATAGCTCCCTTCTGGCCACAAAGAATAAAATTTGAAACCCAGCGTATAGGGCTTCCCCGATCCCCCCACTGACAACACATCTAGTGTGTTGATTTTCTGTTGCTTCCCAAGCAAATGCTCATAAGCTCAGTGACCTACAACAGCCAAAATGTCTTCTATGTATACTCTTATAATTCTTTAAGTCAGAAGCCCAACACAGATCTATCTCACTGAGCTAAAATCAAGGTGTTGAGTGGGATGTGCTTCTGTCTATAGGCTCTGTAGGGAAAGTTACTTCTAGGTGCCCCCCCCCCAATTCCTTGGATCATGACCTCCTTCATCCATCATCAAAGACAATAGTGATGGGTCAATCCTTGTCATTTCTTGGACTTGTCCTCCTTCTTTTCATCTCATCTCTCTGCCTGAGACTTCCTCCTCCCTCTCCTACGTTTAAGAGCTCACATACTTAGATTGGGATCATTCCCTCACTTGAAGGTCAGTGGGTTAACAATCTTAATTACATATACAACCTCAATTAGCTTTCATCATATAAGTGTTCACAGGTTCCAAGATTAGGACATAAACATCTCGGAGAGTGGGTGTTATTCTGCCTATCACATCCAGACTCATTACATTACTATTGCATTTCACGGTCGACACACTTCCAATCTCCTCCTGTTTCTTGGGGAAAAGGGTAATGTTGAAAGCACATAGTTCCCGGGTTCACACTGTCCCCAGTGCCTTGAAAGTTCTTCCTCCTCACTATCCATTTCCCCTTTTACCTGATTAACTGTATTTTTTCCTTTATTCTTTAAATTAATTTTTAGTTTATCATGGTGGTCTTCTCTGCCCTTCATAATCAGGGCAAATCCCTTTGTTTCAGGACAATCTATTCCCCCTTTTTCCATATTCATCTCATGTGTGTGACTTCCCTTGGAATATTATAATAATATTATATAATAATATTCCTATGTGCCTTGTCTCCTTGGTGCCCTGGCACCTGGTGAGATACCTGGCAAATCAATCATAAAGACTTTAGGAACTGAACTGAAACTATTACTCCTTCTCTCTATCCACGATATTCCTTCTACCTTGACTCCACTTCTTTCCCTACCTCATTTCCCCCAGTTTTACTCTGGTTGGGGCATTTCTAAACTAATTAATCTACATTAATCTAGATTATTTTCCAATTTTCAAGATTCAGCTCTCATGTTTTCTCTTTTTCAAGGCTCTTCTGAGGGTACCACTCTGAGCTGGGTGGCTCACCTGGGAATTTCTAGAACATTGCTTCATCGTGACCTTTACATTGTAACAATATTCACCCTCAGTTGGGTCTTGAGCTGTTTGAGGTCAGGCGCGTGATCTTGTTAAGCCATGTATCTCAGGTCTAGCACAGTGCCTAATAAAGAGAGAGCACTCAATCAATGATGTTGGAAGAATCAATAAATCAATAAATCTATTCATTTCCAAAAAATGAAAGCATCAAAGTTGCTAAAGAAGTATATGCTGGAAAATTTGTATGCTGATAAAAACTTTCCTCTTATCTGTCTATCTATCTATCTATCATCTATCTATCTATCATCTATCTATCATCTATCATCTATCTATCTATCATCTATCTATCATCTATCTATCTATCTATCTATCATCTATCTATCTATCTATCATCTATCTATCTATCTATCTATCTATCTATCTATCTATCTATCATCTATCTATCTATCATCTATCTATCTATCATCTATCTATCATTCAATCTATCATGTATCTATCATCTATCTATCTATCTATCATCATCTATCTATCTATCTATCTATCTATCTATCTATCTATCTATCATCTATCTATCTATCATCTATCTATCTATCTATCTATCATCTATCTATCATCTATCTATCTATCTATCATCTATCTATCTATCATCTATCATCTATCTATCTATCTATCTATCATCTATCTATCTATCATCTATCTATCATCTATCTATCATCCATCTATCTATCATCTATCATCTATCTATCTATCTATCATCTATCTATCATCTATCTATCATCTATCTATCTATCTATCTATCATCTATCATCTATATCTATCTATCTATCTATCTATCTATCTATCTATCTATCGACTCTACCTCTTTTGCTTTATTTATTTGGGGAAAGGTGCCATGGAGCTACGCACGGCATTAGGATAAAACTCACTACACCTGGGGAAAATAAAATGGCTGTCAAATGTCACATTACCACCAGGTGGCAGGATCGTATTATGCTTACCACTTATGCATAAGCATTTTATACATATATAAATATTTTATATGGTATATATACATATATATAATCTGTGCTCTTTCTGAATAATTAACGTATATTATTATAGAATAAATAAATAATAAGTTGATCATGTTCAAAATAAATTATACAGAGCCAAATTCTGGCTAACCTTTCATTCCTATTCCTTCAGCTAAAATCCAAGATACAGCCATTCGACTCATAATTTGTTTTCCTTCCTAGCACTTAGCAGCTGCAATTTGATGCTTGGCTATGAGCAAGCGACCAGTCCTGTAGATGGGTAACATCTCTATTTTTATAAGGAGAACCCGAAGCAGGGATATGTTGACTACTTAACGTGAAGACATCTGGTCCAATCGTAAGCTAAAATGTAAACTCGGGCCTTTAGATCTTTTAAATTCAAAATTACCAAATTTTCTGCTAGGCTATTCTGCCTACATAGCTTTGTGTGCATGTGTGTGCATGTGTGTGTGTGTGTGTGTGTGTGTGCATGTGTTTTCTCCCATGTGGTCTTATATTCTTAACATTGCCTGCTTTTGAAGGATACAGTTATGGCCTAATCAATAGATTCTTCTCCAATCAAACCTTTAAGTCAAATGTCCCCCTCTGTGCACTCTTGACCCTCTTAGGTTCCCCAGCCCCTCTGGGGTGAGCTGAGCTGGGGGTGGGGGCGGTCCCCCTGTAGCTTCCTCTGAGATGAGGATTGTGCTGGAACTGACCACGTAAGAGCCCTGAAGCCGAAGATTTTCTAATCAGCAAAGACCAAAAAATGGTCACTTTTACAAGGAATTCTACTTGAACATGGAGAAATTGGGGCGAGCTCTCTTATGAACAGATACGTAACTAGTAAATTTGATATCCAGGCATTCCATGCAACATGTATAGGATTTTTAAAGTAAGAGTTGGCTGAATGGCTCATTGGAACTATGCAAGTTTGGGACAGATCCAGTTAAGTGTGCTTAAGCCCAAGGTCACCCAAGGGCACTATTTGACCCAGATGCTGAGTTTGCTACCTTACTTTTAAATTTTTATTTATCTATTTTTAAGTATTTATTTATTTATTTATTTTGGTCGGGGTGGGGGGAGAGATTAAGCGTGCAAGTGCAGGGAGGGGCAAGGGAAGAGAGAGGATCTTAAGCAGACTCCACACCCAGCACAGAGCCCAACATGAGGCTTGATCTCGCAACCCTGAGATCATGATCTGAGCCGAATCCAGAGTTGGACACTTAACCAACTGAGCCACCCAGGGGCCCCATCTACCTTATTTTTAGTGTAGATGACTCAAAGTCTCTAGGACTTGAATAACTGGAAGAAAGAAATCATATATTAGGCAGATGTCAATAAACCCCGAGAGCTTCAGTTTCGTGATTCTGGATAATAAGTTTGACATATGAGAATAGCAGGTGTCGGTGGAAGAAGGACAACAACTAGCTTTAGGGGTAAGGACAACAACTAGCTTTAAGGGTAAGGACAACAACTAGCTTTAAGGGTAAGGACAACAACTAGCTTTAAAACAAGGGCAAAAGATGACAACAAAGCTGCACCACATGGGTCCTTGTTGCAAAGGTTAAGTCAGATGTATTGGCAGAAACAGATGATGTCTAACTTCATTGAGAGCCCGAGTTTACTCATCGTCCTGTTGCTGGTTGAAGCAGTTGTCAGGGCATTCTAACCAACTCAGACAGACATGCAAAATAAATCCAGGGGGGGTTAGAGAATTAATATTTGCAGCAATGTATTATCAACTAATAACAATTAAATGAATGTATAATGTTGCTTCATCAGTAGGGGGGAGAAAGGAAATACCTCCTTACTACGAAATTTATTTACTGAATAATAGAAACCTGCATTTTAAAATTTCAATGGGTATCTAATAACATTTCTTTAATTTAAATATGTGAGTTATGGATCTAATAATAAGTGAGGCATCTAAGACATTAATTATAATTAAAATAGAGTGTTGAATATTCTGGAAGTTGTAGGGGTGTTTTTTTTTTTCCCCAGGAAAATAATCATCATAGATAAAAATTTAATCTTAAAAATGTTTAATCGGACCTCTAATTCCCCAAACCCTGCAATGATATAATAAATTTTCCAAGGAGCAAATGAAGCTATACTTTTCTCTCCATAAAGAGGGAAGAAAGCAAGTAGTTTTATAAGCAGCTAACTTTCTACAATGTGGATTTCTCTGTTGCATGCTGAATAAGAGCCTGGCGGATGAAGGTGAGCCACCAGCTGTCCAACACTGGGCCGGCGTCCTTCAAGGTGTGCTGTGGAGACGGGCAGGTGCAGGGCTGGACCGCCGCGTTCCATCACCTCTTCGACAAATGGTGACACAGAACATATGTTGCTAGTAGTCTAGCTTTCTCACTTTCTTGACAGCTGTGCAATCAGCCCTCAGGCTGACTGGGGCTCTGTCACTCTCTCCTTAGCAGGAGACACTTTAGCAGGAACCCCAAGGGGAATGGCTCAAAGGAATTGAAATCATTTATAGGGAAGCCGAAAGTTCACTGAGCATCCTCCAGTATCAGAAAAAGTTTCGGGCTGACACAGTGTCACTTGAGGCACCTCAGGGAAGGGGATAGCCAAAGAATCGTGGCACAAGGCTTAAAACTTAAACTCATCCTTTAAAAAAAGTACGAATAAGAAGGGGATGCTAATCATTTTCAGAAGCAAGACTCCTCTGCATTGGTTATTAATTTAAGTGACTTCTGTTTCGTGCCACTAGCGAATGGGTCTCTTCCAAAACACGGGGAACTCTGCTACAGGGATGGCTTACGTAACATCGTACTGTTGAGGGAGAAAGATTACGAAACAATGTTTTCTCCCAGAGTGTTAGCATTGGAGGGACTAAATAAAACAAGGCAAAACAAAATCCTAAATGTCCTCTGATGATGTCTCTTTAATCATCTTTTGTCTGGGATTAATAAAACAGCAACTTATGACATTATTTCTGGGAAAACAGCATAGCTAATTTGTAGCCATTTTAGACACAAAGGTGAACGTGATCACTGGTGAAAAGAATCACTTCGGGATTTCCTCGTTGTGATTTCAATAAATAAGTAATTTTGATAGCTTTCTTGCGAAATAACAGAACAGCTTAGAGGGACCAGTGATATTTCAGGCAAAACTGGCCACTGATGACTTTTAATTGTCATCTTAGTGTCCCAAGAATGATCTGGAAGGAGTTAACTTTGGGACAAAGCCATGCTTTCTAATCAACTCCATTGGATACACACACAATAGCTTGCTCATGAGCATGACCGGCTCCAATGTTACTCAGAACTGCGTGTTCTAAACTGTACCTGAGTCTTTTTTACAGCAAAAAATACTACCGGTTAACATTATCCCTATTTGTGCTTAAAACTTTTAGCCTCAGGAAGTCATGTTTCCAATGGTGAAAATAATCCGCAGAATGACCATACAAACAGTCCCATTCCCAGGCTAGAATATTGGTCCTGAATTTCTCCTCCTTTTCTACTTGCCTTTTCTTTCTAATTTACCCATACTGAGGTTATAATGCTTTTGTACTTTGAATTTTTGAGTTTCTTAGAATTTCCTCTCCCCTAAATTGGAACAATGACTCTATTAAAGTCTTACTAAGTACTTAAAAAAATTTAGCCCTCAAAATTTTCTTTTTTTTTTCTTTAAAGATTTGTGTATTTGAGAGAGAGTGCACGAGCAAGAGGGGGAGAGGGAGAGAGAATCTCAAGCAGACTCTGCACTGAGCGCAGAGCCCAACGTAGGGTTCGATCTCATGACTCTGAGATCACCTCACAACCTGAGCCAAAACTAAGAGTCAGATGCTTAACCGACAATCCCACCCAGGCGCCCCAACCCTGAAAATTTTCTAGTCAAGGTAACAGCAGAGAACTATTGGATTTATTTCAAATTCTTTTTTCAGATAATAAATATGATATATTACACACAATTTTATATAGTTTTGTTAGAGACCACAGTAAGGATAAAAACAAAACCCTTGGCTCTATATTATATTCTGTATTACTAAAATTAATGGAAATGTTTCCTACTGAAGAATTACATTTAAAGAATATTTTACATACCTGTAGGGAGATTTTCTGGTGTCATCCAATTACTTTCTGAAACCAGCAAAGGTTGGACTATTTCCAGGGAGTATAAGAAAACTAGTTCTCAGTCTGAGAGGACAGGAAGATAAGTTACCAACAGTAAGACCAACCAACATACAAGGGGGATGGATGGTAGTGCTTTAAGGAGTTCAGAGCTCCGTAGTTACTTCCCTCTGCAAGGCCAAGAGCAAATGGGTTCATGTGAATGTGACACAGACGGCTCTAGAGGACCCGCCAAATTAGGTGTAAGAGTCTACTCCATTCCTCTTGTACCTCTAACCCCCTTTCTGGATATAAAGTGTAGGGATTGGTGGGAATTCTCAGGAGAGACCTAACGTCATTACAGTGATGCACGGCTCACTTGCCCCCAGGCTAGAGAGAATGGGCTTCAACAAGACTACTTAGAAAGTCTAATATATGTCTTGGCATTTGAAGGCATGGTAGACTGGGATCTAACTTCCACCCAAGGAAATGTGAAGGACATGAAGAAAGTTCAGGAAGCTGCTTTGGCTGGTGGGACAGAGGTGAATTGCTTCTTGGTTTCAGAAGTAATTGCATTTCCATTCCATAGAAGACCACAGAATATATGACTATGACAGATGTGGGCTTGGGTAGGATAGAGAGCCGGCCAGGAGCCACTTAAGTCCTACCCAGAAGGTTCGTCTGGAGGGGGCAGAGGGGACTCCAAACTTTGAGTGGGGGGAGGTGGTATGAAGTAAACCTCCCAAGACAGGGTCTTAAGGTGGGGGGCACTTGATGAAAAGGCAACATTGCATACATCCAGTGTTTGAAATGGGAAGGGCAAGTTAAATTTCCCCCAAAGAACCTGGGAAAGTACCTACATTGGACACCTCTTACGGATCATAACAGATCCATTCTGTCTCATTGTTCTCTGATTTTGGCCACCACTTCAGTGATGAGTTTTGCACGGGCTCCAAATAGCTTCCTGCAGGTGTATCCTGGCACTTCAAGCCCACACAGCATTCCCCTTACCTGTCCCTGGGCTTTTTTGTGACCCTGGAGCAGAAGCTCACTTGGTGCTCATGCATGTTCACCCTTGAACTTTAGGAGGGGTAATGTCCTATGGAATTGACCTTTTAACAAAAGTGGATGGGAGCCAATGAATAAAAAGCTTCTCCTCCCTCTGCAGAATGATTGTGCCATATACCTTCTCAGAAGGTCCCATTGGAACGAACAACCAGTTATCCTGGCTGACCTGACAAAACATCTTTATTTTTATTCTCTCTCCTGCCTTGTTTTATTATCCCTGTCCATCATTTTTGTTCTGAGGTCATAGTCCCTAAAAAATTATGCACGTTCAACTTTCTGAGGAACCATGGCTAAAAAAACATCCTTGACATAAAGAGAACTCTAAGCCAATGCAGAGCTCATTTAAATACATTTCCCATTCTCATTTACCTTTTATATACTCTTTCATGCTCCACTTTCCAGCTCTTACCTAATAACCACTCCCATTCCTAGCTAATAACTGGAAGAAAAGGTGAGCAAGAAAGGATATGTACTATGCCCTTCCCTTCTTCCAGTGCTGTGGCCAATTCCTACAACTCAGCTTTGGGAGGGGAGAAAAAGGAACATTAAATCCATTTGGGCACATGAATATTCCAGAAACCTGAATATTTCAGCTTTCAAGTTAAAACTGAGTTTGTTACCTAAAGGAAGTGAAGAACTCCTTAATATCTAAAAGTGGGCAGGAACTCAAAGGCCTCCCCAGGTTTTCATCCAGAATCATAGAAAGGCTACACAACTGAACAGATTGTAAAGGAACAATATGGAACAAAAATCAAGTTCTATGTGTTTCTATCTCATTGATCATTCCTACTCAACATACAGGTTATATATCTTTGGATGACTTAGTTTATATCTCTAGGTTTTTTATTATCCATACTTCAGAATGAATTAAATACAACTTATGTTATTAAAATCATGATAAATGAAATCACATAGGAAAAAGTATCTAGCAAAATGCCATGTAAATGGTAGGTGCTCAGTCACTGTTAACGTCTTTCCTTCTCCAAACATTTGTATACTGTCATTTTTTGATCTAGGAATAACACTGTAGAATTATTAGAAAGGTCAGTTCATTAAATACAGGAAGACTAGATAGAAATCAATGCTTAGAAATCAGCTGGGGTTGGAAGGCATTATTCTTTGATTATTAGGCAAATCACGTAACATCCCTTTGGGCCATGGTCATGTCTGGATTCATGGGCATGAAACCTGTGCAGGAACACACAACCCCACACTCTGAAGGGCTCTGTGCTTGGTTTAATACACTCCTTTCACTTGTCTTGAAATGTTTAATAACGTAATCTTTGAGCTCGTGTTTTGTAAGCCAAGTCCAATGGGACGACAGATCATATGTGTAAATGAAGGACATCTACATAATGCATAAGTCCATGGTGATTTCTTACTGCCCTGGTCACCAGTAAGAGCTGCAATGCCCCATGACACAAAATTCTAGTGGGCGCTCAATGCATGAAAATCCAGGTGTTGGGGAATGGTACCAAAAAGACATGACCACCGACTGACTGGTGAGCTGGACCTCAGCATTCAGAGGTTCCTCTCTCCCTCCACTGTCTTTAGAATGGGGGTTGCACTTGGCTTTCCTATTCGCAGAGGCTGCTCCGAGGACATAGCCTTGAGGTCGTAATGGGGTGCTGACCACACCTGCATGGTGGAAGTGACTGTACCCAGCAAGGGCCCCTGCAAGCTTTTAAGATCTGGAGGGCAGGTGTGGGGATCCATTCATCTTGCTGCCGTCTAAGACAAGCCTCCTGGGTCAGTTGCCCTTGCTTATTAAAACTCTCGCCTACCAATCTCGAGTGGCCTGCCTCTTTTTTTGGTCTTTGTACCCTGAATACAGGGGCCTTTTTCAGATCTTCCTTGGGAAGTTTCTGAGAGGGGTACAAATCAACGAGGGGTAGACTCAAGAGTACGAGGTAAGTGTGTTTCATCTCCAAGTGAGTCAGCAGCGCCTTTGACATCCCTGGGAGGTCACATTTTCCATTGGAATCCGAAGTTGTTTTCCAATGCAGAAGGAAGGCAGTGACATTCTAGGACACAGAAATGACCGAGGAACCTATCATGTCCTTTCTTGTGTGTGTTGCTTTCCTGCATCGGCCAAACACGTAAGCTGGAAAGGATGACCAACATGGAAGGAGAGTAGTACCCATGCATGGTTCCTTTCCTTTCACTCTGTCTTTACTCGTCAGTAAGCCACAGATAGTAAGTGTTGATAAAATGTGTATCAAGAGCAAAGAAATAACACCAGGTGAATTAAAAATACTATGACAAGCTGAGAGAGATCTCAAAAGAAAGTAATTTTAGGACTTTTAGCAGGACTTTTTCCTGTTTTCTGAGCAAGGGGTTCCCATTTTCATGCTGTACTGGGCTGTGCAAATTATGCAGCTGTCCCTGGTATTCATTCCCTTGTCTATAAAACGAAGTATTTGTACAAGAAGACCTTCTAGGGCCCCTGGGTTCTTACATTCTATCCGGAGTTTCCGCTAGAAAAACGGGCTCTTGCTCTGGCTGACCACAGCCCACTGAAGAAAGCAGTTCTACTCTGGGTTTGGCCAACAGATGGCGCCTTTGTGCTGAGAAGTCCTGTCTTGGATCCTGCGTGCTCAGTGAGGATACAGCAGCTTGAGAAGAATTTTAAGCTTTTATTTGCTCCCCTTGGCTGAGTGCCTTTATACAGGGCAAACTACACAGCATTACACGGCAGTCTTGATTTCCTCCGTTCAAATGTTTTCCTCTTTACCGTTTGCAAATTTGAGTTTGCCTTCTCTTCTAACCCATGGTTAATGAATCGCGGTGCAAAGAATGGCTTGCTACTAATATGGACCTTGTTTCTGTGCTAAAAGCAGAATAGACCAGTTTGGAATGAAGATTCTTGCATTGTTATCTGGGTTTTGGCAATTCTGAGCAAGTGGTGGTTGAGTGAAACGTTATGAACTCATGGGAAAATAGTAGGCATTGTGCAAAACACATAACCCAGCTGACTTTTATTCTTTGCTGTTGGTGTTCTTTTGTCGTTTTGTTTTGAAATAAAAGTCATCAAATTAAAAAAAAAAACATGCTCCTTGGGTAGTATGTTCAAAACAGAAGGACTCCTTAAATGATAGCATTTAAATGTATATCATTGCCTTTCAACAGGAAGATGAGATCAAAGACCTGTTACGGTGATTTCATTAAAAATTCACTGCTTTCCCCTTTGGAGTAGGTCTGTTGACTAACTACATACTCTTGACTCTAAATGATGGTCTTCTGCTCCGGTCCCTTACCCTCCCCAGGGCAGTTTAATTTAAGTGCGCTGCTCTTCTCTGTGTTCCTCCCACACTCTTGTGAAGTGTTGCTATGTGGCATAAACGGCTGCTCTGCCTTTCCCCAGAAGTGGCTGCATTCCAACAGTGGGCAAAGCAAGTTATGTAAAGATCATCTTTCTCAGGGTTTCCTAGGAAACTAGTGATACGGGTCCAGTTCTGATCTGACGTGGAAAGAAGAAAATGAAGTCGAACTTTGAGGGGTTGAGGGGTAGCAAGGGGGGGGGTCAGGAAACTCTAGAGATGACTTCCAACCTGGTCTGCTTCATTTCTTACTTTGAAAGTATATACATTCAGCTTACAGAGGCTTCAACAGTCCCAATAATAAAAATAGCTGCACTGCCTGGCAGTTCGTGGCCTCCTCCACACATCCACAGTGACCTAAATTGACTTAGTCCATTAAAAATGGGGGAGAAATAAAATCCAGAATGTTTCCCCTTCTGAACTAATAAAATCTGAACTGAGTAGAGGTTCCAACGACCATGTGATTATTTCAATATATAAAAAGCCAAACTGGGACAATTCAGCCCTAACCTTCCTATAATGTATTCATTCCATTTAACTGGTATAGAGAGAGAACTGACTTTGTACTCAGTGCTGTGTCAGACCTTGAGAAAAACAGAAGGATTAAAATCAGAATCCTTGGGGATCTGGGTGACTCAGTCGGTTAAGTGTCCAACTCTTGGTCTCAGTTCAGGTCACGATCTCAGGGTCCTGGGATTGAGCCCCAAGTCAGGCTCCATGCTCAGCAGGGAGTCTGCCTGAGATTCTCTCTCCCTCGCCTCCCCCTGCTTGCTCTCTCTCTCTCTCAAGTAAATAAATAAATAAACTCTTTAAAATCAGAGTCCTTGTTAGAGCTAGTAGAAAAGGAGGTAAGAGACACTGAAACTCTACTGTAATGTAATAAACAATTCAGGAGCATGTGAGGACCAATGACTGTATAATAAAGGCTTGCTGATTCTCCCTGAATATTTCTGGAATGCCTACTATAGCATGATTCTTGCTAAATACTCGAGAAAAGTTATTTAGAGTTGGTTCTAAAAATGACTATCCACATGATACCAAACAAAAAAATGTCAAACAGCCAGTTGCTTTGCTACATTATGCCAAATAACTCATTGTCCAAAATATATTTCACTGAAGCAACTGACCACAGATGGGATAGACTAGATGTCTTGGAAGTGTGTGAACACAACTAATAAGGCAGTTTTGATTCTTGGCAAAACTCTCATCTAGAGAAATGGACCCTACCCACAAACACTGATTTTTTTTAAAAAAGGAAGTTCAAAAGATTATAGAAATGCACAAAAATTGAATTTTTACAAAAGTGTGAGGATTTATGAATTTCTTATGGTATCAGATTGTTGTTGTGATATATCACCTCTTCTTAAGTGTTTTTATTAAACTGATAAGATTCTATTTTGATGTGTGTTTTTAGTGACCCAAAATTTGCTTTTCTAAATGTAACTTATGTATTCTTTAATCATTTCAATCATTAAAAAATTAAGAATTAAGCTTTTATATTTCTTGGTAGATTGGATTTGTTATTTCTCAACCAAAACAAAAAGAAGTAGACATTTTCAAAAAATCACTCTTGAGGGACACCTGGGTGGCTCAGTCGGTTAAGCAACTGACTCTTGGTTTCAGCTCAGGTCCTGATCTCAGGATCCTGGGATGGAGTTCCATGTCAGGCTCTGCACTCAGCTCAGAGTCTGCTTGAAGATTCTCTCTTCCTCTGCCCCTCCCCCTGCTCATGCTCTCTCTCTCTGTCTCGCTCTCTAAAAATAAATAAATAAAGCTTAAAAAAATCGATCTTGAAATAAGAGGAATAAGGGTTTGAAGGCTTCAACTGATAGATTTTGTAAACATATTGATTTTTTTTCTATAATGCCATGTCTTGGTTTTTAGTTTAAAAAAAAAAAGTTACCATTCAAATCTGTCACATGATATTGTGGGATGAGTCATATCCTCTTTGTCATTTCTAAGAATTGGTCAGGATCATTTGTTTTTCTCCTTTTTCTTTTTTCCTCCTCCTGCTTATAGACCTCACCACAATCCTATAGGTATTGTCTGTATCCTCAGAAATAATTCAGCCAGAGAGTTGAGTAACTTTGTGAGGACATTATGGCTCTCCCAACAAGGGCCTTCAGAGTTCTCTCCCCTATTATATATTTCTTTTGGCCAACACCCGTGGCCTAAATCCAAAGGCTGTAGAGATCATATTCTCATAAATTATACTGTTTCAAAGCAGGCCAGGAGATGTGTGGCTTCTGGTTTGTAAATATGCACGGTCAGTTCTCATTGTCTTGAAAATGTGTATTTGTCCCAGTGCGATTGGTACCTTAAGGACCAATTGGAGAATAACACAAATTTTGCATTTGCTGGTGTGCTTTTCATGAATGGGGAACACTGGGTAAACACAGAAAACTCGGATGAACAGAGCCATCTAGGAATACACAAAGCACACGCACACACAGACCTCACCAGACCACAAGCCACACCCATCCCCACCTGGTGGGACGACGTTCTGGTGTTCCTTCCACCTCTTCACAATAGCTCCCAGCTGCTGCAGCCGTCCCCACTTCCGCTGGCCAACTTCACGGGCCCTGTTTACCGGAGCAGTTCAGTCGTTCTTAACCATGTAACATGTGCTGCCATTTTTATGAGGGTCTTATCAGGTTTTTTAAGTGTGACTGATGAAGTTTCTGAATGTTGTGCCCCCTAACTCAATGTATCCAAAAGCTCTGTGGTTTTTATTGCGTGATTTTTGCGTGGAGTAGTGATTTTGAGGAATGCGTGTCCAACCGTAGCAGAAATGACCATACGTGCAAGCTGAAGGTGAATGGTGAGGAGTAAGGCAGGGGGTGTGTAATAAAGAGTAGGAAAAGATGTCACGAAGGCACTCACCTACGTGTGCTGTTAAGGATGCCAATATGGATCATAGATTGTGAGAACACTGTGCTAAGACTTTCACTTATGTGACCGAGTCAATCTTCATGGCAAACCCATTAAATGGGCATTGGCTATGTAGGGAGAGTGCCTTTTGTTCACTCTGGATGCTACCATCCACGTGAAGGAATTGACATGAGTGGGAAAATGCTAGTTTATCACCACTCAGGGCACTGACGCTTGTGCTTCTCTTGAGCCTGGAGTTCACCTCCAGGTTTTTCCCACCCATTTTTCCCTCCCTGTCATCCCCACTGGGTGTGCTCTACTGGACTAGACAGTTCTCATCAGCTCTCCCATGTACCCATATCAGGCCTACGGGAAGTAGTTATGCTTTATTTTTCCTGGAAATAACTGGAAGAGCAGGGCAATCGCCATGGAACAGCATCTCCTGTGTCTCCTAACACGCAGACTATTCAGAAGTTTGCTCATGCTCTAGGTTTCTCAGGTACGAGGCTGATCCTGACCCACAATGCCCCTGATCCTGACCCACAATGCCCCTGATCTGCCGGAGTCATATTATAAACTTTCCAAATAGCCTTTTGGAAGCCCTTTGAAAGGTTGGAATAGAGGGAGATGGGCAGACCTCTCACAGTTGGGATGGAATGGGATGAAACCCAGGTACTATTCTCTAAAAATGCATTTTCATAAAATTTCTCCCTCCTCACTCTCCTGGTCCTTTTTTTATTCTCACGGTAGGCAAACAGAATCAATTGTCTTAGAACAGGTTTGACATTTCTATCAAAAATCTGCACACAGTGATTTGGGACTTCCTGATAATCCCTGTGTATATAAAGAAAATGGAAGAATTAGAGAAGCTGAATATACCCACTAATTGGTTTTTGTTGTGGCTAAGATATATGTCTTGGAGCTGTGAGCACAGTGTGTGGGAAGAACATTCTTATCTCAGCGGCTTGTAGAGGCTTATATTAACCCGGGCAAATTTTTACCCTCATGTGTTTGGCTCTTAGCTGCTGTGGAAAGGCCATCGGCTTTTAACTGGCTGTGCTAGGTGTTTGGTCTGCCTGTGGTGGCTTAGTCCACAGCAAAGTAACTGTTTCCATAGAAACGGGGGGATGTGCACAGGCAGCTTCAAGGAAAAGTTGCTTGGGCTCTACCTGCCTCAGCCACAGGGGTATAACCTTCGGCTAAGGTCCTGGTTTTGAGCCATGGGGCAAGAGGGATGTTTAGGCCACTCAGACTTCAGGCAGGGCCATGTGAATAGCTTTGGTACAGTCATGGTAGCCACGCCAAGTGGCCTCTGTAGACACTGGCCATCCAGGTGGTCTCTCCCAACAAAGATGCAGGTTGTGTGGGGGCTTCATATGAACCCCTAACTTGCATTTAATAGGTGCAGAAAATTTCAGCATCAAGCTTCTATAGCTTATCTCAGAAGTACAGCTTCTCCTCAGCAAAATTCTGCCATAAGGAAAATAATCATTCTGTGTACAAGCCTTTCAGGTACTAGGGGATCAAACCGCATTTTTGGTGGAGACCGAGTGGTGTGTACATCACTAAGATTCAGTCTTTAAAGTATAGATGTTAGGTCTAAGTAGTCTGTTCTGCATCAGCCAAAAAAAAAAAAATGAGAAAGGACCAATCTTGCATCGTGTGGCCTGTCCACTGACTCCATCACCATCTCCTCACATGTGGGCTTAAGTTGGGTCTGAATTGGGGAAGAAATTCTCCCTAGAAGGCAGGTGTTTTGGACTTAAGCAACTCAAAAACAGAAGTGTGTAAGGTCACTTCGATACAAAATTGAAAATGCAGTGCCTCCACTCAGAAGTATGGGTGAAGTGGGCTCCGTTTGGAACGAGGGTGGCAGAAACATGAGCCACAAGGGACACATGGAAATGAGTAGGTTTTGAATATGTAGATATAAAGAGAAAAAGAACCCAAAAAAAGTTGAGGGTTCAGACTGCGCCATTGCAAAATTTCAATTTGGCAAGACAGCAGTGATGTTTAAGAGAATCATGAGTAAATTTTCCCTCCCAGGTGGAACAAGAGAGTAGTGCCAAAAGTAACCATCTGCAAGACGCTTACTTGCTACCAAGCAAGTTTACAGATTGTAGATTCTGGGCAACTGGCATGAACTGAGAACTATTCCAGTAAAGACAAAACTAAGGTGTTCTGCATTTGCTCAGATAACATTGGTACCTTCTACAGCTTTTGGCCATCCCAAGTGCTAGGTTCTGAGACTGCAAGATTTCCTAGGATAAAGTTTTCGTAGCAGAGGACGATCTCATCTTCTAAATTTGTTTTTGATGATTATGTGGGTTTATTTCCTTTGGAATCTGTAAAGAAAGAACATGGGCATCAGAGTCTCGGTGTTGAACCAGTTGAACTTCCAAAATCCTGAGGAAGCTACCCTCATTCTTGAGAGAAACACCCTAGGCTACAGCTACTGAACAAAAAGTAACTCTACGTTGACATCAAGTGCCCTTTGGCTAAATGTGATCAGAACAAAGGGCAGGGCTGTCTACATCTTTGTGTGTATGTATATATATAGCACAAATGAATTTATTATTTACAGAATAAATAATAAAATAGCCTAAATAACATATTAAAATAGTATATTATAAATAATATAATATAAAATATTAAATATATATGCGTATCTTTGATTTGCAAAGGGAAGAGAATTTAGTTGAGGGTTAATTCTTTTGGACACTAATATAATATACTTCAGATACAATTTTTGACTTACATGGGGAGATACTGTTTGAATTCATCCCCTCCTGGAATCTCTAGTTTGAAGGAATTTTATTATTGAATCATAAGGCTGTCATTTAATCTTTTTACAGTGTCCTGATAAGCTCAGTTGGATTATAGGGCTGGATAGAGTTTAAGACAGAAATAAAGAAATAGAACAGGGTGTGAATTTTCAGCTTTGGGTAAAAACATAGCCTGAGAGTCCATTTACTTAACATTCGATTCTGACCCAATTCAGAGCTTCCTGGCAGCAAAGTGTGGACAGCCCCCCCCTCGCCACTTGTGGGTCTAGCAGGAGATCCCAAGGGGGTACAGCTGACATCGCAGGAGTCCATGAAACTGAACACAAGACTGTCCTGAAATTGCTGCTCTCCTCTCCTAAGGTGGTGGCTGCTTCCCTGATTGACAAGGTGCTTGACATCTGAGCACAATGGGTTAAGACCACGGAAACCCAGAGGGATGATAGGAGGGAATGGTTCTTTCCAGCTTCAGTTCTCCTAGATATGAACACTTCTGACCCTTTGTCACCTTTCATCAGGACTCCAGCAGAAGAAATGAAATGATTTCTCGGACCAGTAACTCGGAGGAGAATAAATTAGTCGCACTGACTTCCTCGCCTCCTCTTCTCGTTCATTCTTTCTCTTCCCTCGCCCCCAGGACGTGAAGCTCCTCCATGTCCTGGGTCTGACCCCGGTGGTCTTTGCATCCCAGGTGCAGTCTGGCATGTACAGGGTGGTTATCGGTTTCAGTCCGAGATTCACTTCGTAGGTCTGTTTGGCTCAGATACCAGGCTACATCCTCTTACTTAAGCTTTATCATTAAGCCGGGTGATAATTTGGACTCCATCTGTCACTTCTTGGTAATATTTTCTCAATTTTCTCAGAACTTGTGTTGGGCAGAGGGGTGCTATGTATTAAGCCTGTCAAATTCTCAGACAATGAATATGAATCCCAATAGGCAGATGGGAAGACTGAGTCTTCGTAGAAGGAACAGGCTAACCAAGTTCATATCGTTAACAAGGGAACTTGCCAATATTCTGTAGCCTCAACTTTCACCACCTTGCTGATTTTTTTGTTTGTTCCTAGCTTGAATGCATATTTTATTTTCTGTGCATAACAAAATCAGGCTCTTTCAATTAATTAAGCAATTATTTGGTAACAAAAGGAATGAGAAGAAGTCTCAGATTCCTTTGCCCTTTTGAAATAATACTAACCCAAAAAGAGAACGATAAAGGGAAAGGAAGAGAAAAAGAGAGAAGAGCAGAAGAAAAGGTGTGGGGGGAGAGAACATCTGGGAGGGTGGTCTTATGGCAATGTCTTTCCATGATCCCAACTCTCCATGGCAAGGAAACGATCATGAAAAATGACAAGAATTTGTCCCCAAATAATTTCTATGGTGGAGGTGGGGGAAAATAAGGTAGTTGGTTAAGTATTTACATATGTTAGTAATTATTATTTTTATATATTTATAAGCAACAATGCATGATACATGGTATTTCTGGCACTGATAGACATTTTAAAGAGCGTTTCTTTATGGTATATGTTCACCTTCATGCATTGAATGAGCTGGGCAAAAGTGTTCAAACTCAATGCCAGACTGACCTAAATCAAAGAAAAGGAGACACATTTTCAGCCTCATGGAGCTTCTGGTGCCAGATACCTCATTAGAAGTCAATTAATTAGAAACCACCGAGAATTTGGAGTAAGGGGACTTCTTTACTCTCAACACAGAAGAATGATTTAAGTAGTTGGAGAGAAGAGCCAATAACCATTTTTTTCCACAGTAAAATTAGTATAGTTGCTAAGTTTTCCTGCTGCCTGAGAACTGGCAGGAAAGCCAGAATTATAGTCCCAGTTCAGTGAGGGCTTGTAGAATCTCATTTTAAAGGAGGTTTTAGGAAAACAGAAGCGATATCATGGGATTGCCCTGTAAAATATCCGGTTCATCCTATGCATACGTATTTTCTAAGGTTCTAGACCTCTCTAGTTTAATTACGTGGAGGTTGGGTTTTTAAGGAGCATTTAGAGAGGGCTAGAAAGATTCCATGATGTTCTATTTTAAAATTTCTCAAGAGTTTTCGAATGTCCACAGCCAATGAGTTTTGAAACAGTCCAAAGAAACATACTAAAAAGAGTCCAAAGAAGTAATGATATCCATCCACTGCTTTTGCCTACAATGCATTTATTGAAAAAAAGGAAATTTAATCAAAAGCCCCTTACAGTTGTCTTGGTTAATATGATAACCATATATCTACTTGATGTATATGTGATATAGATATAGATATATAAAAGTAATTATATATTTATGAAGTAAATATAGATACTAAAAACAAAGGCCCTAAAAGTAAAAAAAAAAATCCTTGATACGTCTATAGATATATAGACAATCATTGATAGATAGATCAAGATATGTATACATCTATCAAGGATTTTCTTTATTTTTAGTGTTTTTGTCTCAGCTCTTAGAAAATGACCCATCTTCCTATCTAGCAGATCTCTTTTGTATTCGCGGGTACTTCAAGCACAAATTATTTGTAATTTGAATTTTGAGCTTCTCACAAGGAAAATGTGATAAAATATATTTCAGTTGTGTTCACGGCTGTCTACTAGGAGAGCACAAGGTTTAACTTGTCAGATGTTGCTGGTCCTGATGCCAGGAAAGAGAACTCTCTGACAGCAAGAAGACTCTTGCCCTGTTGTCTTGTTTCTTCTTGTTTTTATAGGGACACTTCACCCCCAATGTTTGGAGGAGAGCAAGTTCCCTTGATAGACGCAGTCCTGTAGTCCCTTCCTTTGTGCTTAATCCTGTTTAGAAAGAAAAGGTTCTTGCCTAATTACACCAACCACTTTTGTACAAGAAAAACAGTCTTCCAGATAACTGGATTTGGCCAAAAGAGAGCAAGTAGCAGCATTGGAAATAATGAACACATCTTAATTGCTAAATGTGTGGGTTCTAACACCACACTTACTGATTTGTAATCCTTACCTTACCTCCTCATCCTTACCTCCACCAGGGGATCCTGGGTAAGTCATTTTAACCTGTCCATGTTTCATCTTCCCATTCAAAAATATCTTAATAGCAATAATACTTACTCGTATGGTTGATAGAAGGACTAAAGGAGAAATATGTACAAGGCATTCAAAAGGTGCCCCAAATTAAATATGTGTTCGGTGTTACCTGTTTTTGCTAAAAAATAAGCATTCATTTGCTAACATATACTGTGAAGAAAATATAAGACTTTTTCAGTGTTACCTGTTTTTGCTAAAAAATAAGCATTCATTTGCTAACATATACTGTGAAGAAAATATAAGACTTTTTCAATATAATCTGGACTTTAAAACCCTGAACATTTGAATGCATGGGGAAATCTTATTTCTCTGGATATTTTCAAAGAGGTAGAAAATGACTTGTTTTAGGTCGATTTCTATATTCTTCATTTATGCTGAGTAACACTTCATAGTTCAAACTCTGTTCTTAGGCAAGCCTGGTTCTTGCTCTGGCACTTCGTGCTAATCAACCAGCTGATTGCAGCACAAATAAATCCCAGTCACAGAGATAAAATAGATTTTGAAACAGTATCCCATTGAGGAGCACATTATCCTTCATCTATTCATTACAAAACAGAGTGCTTTATATTCCCTTCCTAACAAAAAAGACAAAGTACAATAAAGTATTGTTCTCAGTTGTTGGTTTGTTGTTTTTTTAATGAATCAAGAAGTATTTGTCAGGCTATCCTAGCAAAAGAAGAATAAACATCTAAACGTATCATAATTATTTTGCAGGCTCAGGGAGACTGAAATATAAAATGGGATCACAATAAGAAAACGCATAAACATGCTGACTGCAGAAGGCCAGGAAACAAAATGTCTGAGGGTTTTTTGTTTTGTTTTTGTTTTTTATTCTTTTAATGTCCACGTTGCTATTGTAGATCCAGTTAGGTTATCAAGGGCATTCATTAACTCATTTCAAGTGCCTTGCACCACCTTCTTCGTTGTCATCTTTAATTGTTTTGGCCCTATTTTGATGTCAGGCATCCTGCTTTATATTGGGTTTAATTTTCATAAACTGTAAGTAACCATGAGCAGTAAGAACTCAGGCTGAACCTCTCAGCCTTTTTCTTATGGTACCAATGGCTCCAACAATGACGATGAGTTTCTTCAAAAGATAGCAAGAGACTTGCATAGTGTGAGTCAGAGGAGCTCCAGGTGCTGATAGGAAGATCGTGTTACATTGATTAATCAGGCTCCAAAGGAATTGACTTCTAAGAAAGGGTATTTTATGGGCAATGGTGGAGAGGGAGCTCACAAAACTGGAGAGACAACCTTGTATTCTCATGGACCTCATTTATCTTCTCTGTAAAAGAACAGAAACTATTTCAAGTATTCTTTGAAGAGTTATAATCCTGGAGATCTTAAAGTGTGCTTTAAAAGAGTAAGAAATTTGCACACACTAAGGCATATGAGAGGGTGGGAAAATACCTGGTATTTAGAGCAAGACAAGCTTGAATGCATGTCCAAGCCTACCATTTTTTGGCTCAGTGGCCTGTCTAGGCTTTCACTCATCTGCAAAATGGAGACATGTTCAGGTTTGTTGCAGGGCTTAAAAAGTATATGGAGTCCCTAACAGAGCGCTAATACACATTAGCTACTTAATAAATACGAGTCTCTATCTTATTCTGCCATTATCATGCAAGGAAAACAAAAAAACTTGACAAATAAAAGATTTGCTTAGTCATATACCGTTCTTATTGCTAGAGCTCTCAGAAATATCTTGCACATTTTCCCTGACCTCAGAAAAGAGGCGAGGAAGAATTCTAAGGCTCAGAAAGGACTCTTGAGTGAGCAAGTATTTTAAAGAAATGAAAGACATATTGTGTCCTTGGAGTTAATAAAGAAGCAATTTTAAAAGCATCTATCTGTAAAGCATCGTCCAATTCATGCATACTGACTGGCATGGAGGAAGGTTACTCAGCCTCAGTGTTATGCAGAGTTTGTAAATGTTTCTGCAAGTAGATAAGAGAGATTTTTAATTAGGATATTAAGTACTCACAAAAGAGTGGGGAAAAATATGGCATCCACTGAACTTCTGCGGCTTCCGTGATTTTAATTTCCTTTATTTATTCTTTTTTTTTCACAGATATTACAGAAGTTAGTTTCACCAGATTCCTTTAGCATGTTAAACTGTTCAGAATTTAGAATTATTATAGTTCAAGTAAATGAAGTTTTAGTATATTGTGTTAATTATCAAGATTTTTTGCACATATCGAAATTGCCAATTGCAATTTTAAAACTCTACTCTTCTGTCATGACTTGTCTCTTTTTCTCCTGCAGTGAGATGCTGTTTCTCACTTTAATTTAACTTATGCTGAAAAAGTCAGGAATAAAGCATTTGTTCCTGGAAAAAAAATATATATGTTTATATATACACACATCCATGACAGTTAAAGGAAACAAAAGTGTGTACTTTGAAGTTTAATTGTTATTTAGATATGAACAGTTGATCATGTCTTTTCCTCTCATGGGGATATTTTCACATTCTTCTTTAGGATAAGAAATAATATTTCATTTAAGTGTAAAACAAAGCATAAGTTCAGTAAATCTTTATTGTCACAAATTAATGAACTCTTAACTTGATATAGATTTCTAAAAATGCTCATTTATAAAAGGCAAGAATTTTCCTAAGTGTGTTAATGGTTTCCTAAACTGTTAATGAATGTTTGGTGAGGGTGAATCTCTGTGGTCTGATAAATTTGGGAAATACTTGACTTACGAAGATGAATAAATGTATGAATAAATGAATGAATTTTGGGGGATTTATAAGAACCTTTAATCTGCTAACATATTGTGATAGAGAAGCAGGTACAGTATGCAGTGTTTCCCAAACTTCTTTGATCATGGAAGTGTGTTTGAGCATTCTGTAAGAGTTAGTGGTCTTTAGAACACACATTGGAAAATACTGCTCTGGGCCTCTAATTTAAAAAATCATTCAAAATAGGGGCACCTGGATGGCACAGACTCTTGGTTTTGGCTCAGGTCGTAATCTCAGGGTCATGGGATCAAGCCCCAGTCCGCTCTGTGCTCAGCATGGAGTCTGCTTGAGTTTCTCTCCCTCTCTTCCTCTGCTCCTCCCCCCAGCTCTTTTGCTCTCAAATGAATAAAGAAATCTTTTAAAAAAATCATTCAAAATAGTAACATCAGATCATAAGAGTCATTTGCACTGGTCATTTCTCTAAGAAAAAAGTCATGCTTCATTAGATTAGAACCATCTGTGGATTTAAAAACTAATCAATGTAATTTCCATGTTAAAATGTAAAGAAAAACATATAAATATAAGAATAGATGCAGAGAAAACATGTGGTAAATTCAATACTGACTCACATGAAGACATTCGGCAATGAGGAAAAATGCAAAATCATTATACTATCAAATATTTGTGTAAATGTATAGAAAAATCCTGACGGAAGCTCAGATTACCTGGTAAAAGTGTGAAGAGAAACATGATATATGTATAGTTTCAAGGTATGTCTCCTGAGGTGTGGTTTACAATGAAGAGAAAAATAATAACTTGACTGTGGAGAAACACAGTAGGTACCGTCTTAACCAAGTAAACCCCAGTAATGCCACATTGACACCCTGTAGCCTTCTTGTGATACGCAGAGATATCCACGTTATCAATATGGGGGGGGGGCTGGATGAAGGGCACCGCACCATATTCGCAGAGAGTTTTTTTAAAATAAATGAGATTTTTAAAGCATTTCTTGGATGATTTCCTGATTTCCTCCTGTGCATTTGCCGGATAGACCCCACCTCAATCTGGATATATAATATGAGATTGCAGACAGAGTTCAAGGTAGCAGTGAGTTCAGTTCTATGGCATGGGTTTACTTTGTATTCTAATGTTTATACAACATAATTTATTTATAAGCTCATAAAAGTCTAAAAAGTCAGATCATCCAAAAAGTTGTCTCTTCGACCTCACGTTCTCTTGAAAGTGTTTGTATGTGAGAATAAATTTTGCTTTGAGTGTTTTTATTTGTTATCGCTGTGTTGTTTGGTTTTCTGTTGATTTGGATAGTTTTGTAGGAAAAACCTAGAGTATTCGTGGGGAAACTTTTCATGGAACAGTTACTTCCAACCATTTTTAACACAGAGTCCTTTTTTTCCAAGTCCGATGTCAGACAGAACTACGAGGTACGACTCATAGGCTGAGCTGCTTTGTCTCCAGGAAGGCCGTGGTGCTGAAGGTAAGCTAAGGCTTACCCCTTCGTCGCTGCAGGGAGTGAGCCTTAAGCAGCTTCTGCAAGTCACAGGGTCACGGCTAACAAGGTTTGAAAACTATTTATGCAGAGAAAGTTTTAGAACATGAAAATGGGTGGAGGGAGCTAAGGAGAGAATTGCTTGGCTCAGACAGTCTTCATTTCCTTAATGGAATAATAATATGGGCTTTATTCCCTTGGGGATGATGGGAATGAGCAAATTTATGATTATAAAATATCCTGCAGTTTGAGAGTATTTTGTTTTCAAAGACTTATTGGCAAATACAGTACTTAAAGTTGAATCAGTCGAGTTATTTTATTTCTTCTCAAGATGTGTGTGGGAAAATGAGATAAAAGGAATATAGGAAATGTGCAAATGAGAAAACGGAGAGAGAGAGAAATTTTAAACCGGGACTCTATTTGCTCAAGCACAAAAATGCTTATGCTACTTTTGGGGACAAAAATTAAGCTTGAAAAGCAGAAGCCAACTGTGTGAGCATACGTCGGGTGCGGACAGGAAAATGGCAGAAGTTTGGATTGGGGCGGAAATGGAATTTGCATGTAAATTAACCGAGATAGAAAAACAGATTTATATCCAAGGCAAACATTTAGAAAGGGTAAGGGGGAAGCTTGTGAGGCATATCCAACCAGAGTAGCTCAACAGTTTTTCAGGGAAATAAGGATTCGTTTCGAGCTTTCAAAATTACTTTCAGTCACGACTGTAGCTACTTCCACATTATAATCCATTGTAATTTAAATGCACTGAAATGATATATTAGATTTTGCTATCTTCATTTTGAAAGTGAAGAAGGGAAATCTTTGAGAAATAAAACCATCTTATTAGAGAGTAAACACATATCCATAATGGGAGCAAAATGAGTAATGTGAGTGAGAATACTTAACTGGGATGGAAAAAATACATGATAAACTGAAGAAATAACTATTAAGCTTCAGAACTTATTAATAAAAAAATACCAGAGGGAGCCAAATGGACTGTGAGGTGATCAAAAGACCTAAGGAATTGAGAAATGCTTTGATGTCCTGAAGGGTATTCACTCCAGTTCAGTTCTGTAGGGATTTTCAATTAACTTCCTACAAGTCGAAGCTAGTTCTCTTGCTAGAGGAAGTGAGATTTCTTGAGAAATATTTTTTATACCTTTGCTTGTCAGAGACCATTGTTTTTAGATACTGCATTAGAGTTATTTGAATTGCATAGGTTAGTATTCTTAACCCAAACTAGCTTTAAAAATCAGGGGAAGCTCTACTCACACCTGAAAAATCTAAAGATAGAGTCGTCTTCAAGACTGATTTGATCCAAAGTTTCCCAGGACTTGCAAATCCATTTTGCTGCCCTGCCTTTGAGGTTTGGTTTTTCCTCCAGCAAGATCCCTGCTAACAGCAATGGAACCATCTACATGTTTCCATGTTTAATTTGACAGGAGAAGAGAGAGTGCTTTCGTTCCCAGGACATTACAAAGTATCCAGCCGCATCGAGGAAGATAAATACAGTGTTATTTCTTTTTTAAATTAGCCTGTTTTTCCAGATAGTGTAAAGATACAACCTTCCATTATTTATGGTACAGTGAAGAAGGCTCAGACATTTAACCAGTGGGGACAAGTCTATTCTACTGACAAAAAAAAAAAAAGGCAAAGACAAAGTTTCCACAAAATGCAGGATAGATTAGGACATGCATATTCAAGACTAGGAGGCTAAGATCTCGGGGATTTTCAAAATTGTTGAAGGTGATCCAGGTTTGCTGATTCACTTGAGAATATGCTATTATCAGAAGATCTCAGTAATGCATGGCACTAAACTTTTGAATAAGGAATGGAATACCGGGAGACTGCAAGCCCAATTCTATTTTCCCTTAAATTCTGTATTATTTGATACATAAGGTACTCCATGCAATACATATGTATACTGTGAAGCAAAATAATACGGTGAACACTTGCAAATCCACTGGTCAATTTAATAACCAGAACATCAGCTATAGTATCAATACCATTGGGCTTCTCCCTGCCTGATCCAATTCCCCACCTCCTTCCCAATATTCTTATCTATGGCTCTTCTCTCTTATACACGTGCACACATACACAGACGTATAACATAAACAAAATGTTAGCAAACTAAAACAAACCAGAAGTGCAAGTATGCATACTGTGCAATTCCTTTTCTTTTTAAAAATTATTTATTTATGTGAGAGAGAGAGGGAGCACAAGTGGGGTGGAGGGGCAGAGGGAAAGGGAGAAGCAGACTCCCTGCTGAACAAGGAGCCCGACACACGGTTCGATCCCAGGACCCCGAGACCATGACCTGAGCCGAAGACAGACGCTTCACCGACTGAGCCACCCAGGTGCCCCTCGAGCAATTGCATTTAAAGAACCAAATAATAAAAAGGAGAAAAACAAATCCGTGCTGTTAGAAGTCAGGACCTTAGTGGGATGGGATCAAAAGAGAGCAGGTGAGGCGTGTTTAGGATATCGATACTTTTCTGTTCCTTGGATGTCGTCCGTGTGACATGAGTGTTTAGTTGCACAATTCATTAGGTTATAATCTTAGGACACATGTATTTTATTGTATGCATGTTATCCCAAATAAAAAGTTCCAAAAGCTAAATGGAATAAAAAGTTCAGAGAATGACCTGAAAGTAGAACACTACAAACAAACAACAATAACAACAACAACAAAAAAAGACTAAGAAATGGCATTGTGATAGAAAAAATAAGATACAAGAGGACAGAATAGAATGTCAGTATGCCCAACATAAATATAAAATCTTAAAGATTAAAGCCAAAGTGTAGATCACATACACAAGACCTGGAAGAACAATAACTTTGGACCTTTCAACAGTAATATCAACATTTCAGAAGACAAAGGATAAATGCCTTGAAAATTGTGAGGGGGAATAATGTCCTTCCCAGAATTCTACATCTTACCGAACTTACCATTATCTGGGTGGACTAAAGGGTTCAAACGTGCAAACTCTCAAAAACGGTGCTGGCGTGTACAGTTTATTTTTAGAACATTGTTAGGAAATATGCTCTGCTGAAATAAAGAAACAAAGCAAGGAAAATGAAGAAAATGGGAACCAGGAAGTAGGAGATTGTAGTAGGGAGCGAGGCAAAGGGAATCCTGGGAAGAAGACCAAACCAGAATGGGGTGGCAGGTCTGGAGGGCAACGAACCCAAATTGCATGAGGAGGACAAGAGGGCTCCAGATGGAGGTCTTTGGGGGAAAATAATTCACCAGATGGGTTATCTGCCAGGATATAAAAATGATTTTCAGAGTGGTTGAAAGCGATGTGAGCATTTAATAAGAAAAATCAATGAAATACATATATTATTACCTCCAAGAAAAAGACAGTGTTCAATAAATGAGAGATGACCAGAATATACAAGGCTCAGTAGTGGAAGATGTTTATGTGGTTGAAATAACAGAGACGCTGCATGGTTTTAAGGGGATTGAATGGTTGGGAAAGATGGTTAAGACCTCACGTACGAAAGACGCAGCGCCTACTTATTTTTATTCAGGATATTTCGAAGCAGATGACAAAGGGATAATTAAACTGTGGAAATGGTTGCCTGGTGACCAGTTTTGGGGGTGAGGTCAGGGAGGGGACTGCTAGATTTTGCTATATGCTTATTAACAATATTTCAATTTTAAGCATAAGCAAGACTTGTTTGATAAAAATAATTTATTTACAGGTAATAACCATAAATCATTAAAAAAATTGAATAGATGATGTCAGGTTTCACCAACGTTATGTTATTATGTTCTAACATTAAACTCTCCAACTTCCAATGGAGAGCAGACTAATGAAAACCAAGTATTTTGGGGGCTGCTGGAACTAGCCCACACATAGTCTGCCTTAAAGAGGAGGGAGGGAAAGATGTAAAAAGGATATCAACTCTTTTTTTTTAATTTTATGTATTTATTTGATGGAGAGAGAAATAGCCAGTGGGAGAGGGAACACATGCAGGGGGAGTGGGAGGGGAAGAAGCAGGCTCCCAGCGGAGGAGCCCAATGTGGGGCTTGATCCCAAGGCTCTGGGATCACGCCCTGAGCTGAAGGCAGACGCCCAACAACTGAGCCACCCAGGCGCCCCAAAAAGGATATCAATTCTTTTGTCTTCTGGTCACATCTTGTCTGAAGATCCTGTCAATGTGAGCCCCCTGTTTGTCAAGCTGAACTTTGATACATTACCTATGGGGCCAGTATCCTAGGGGTCTGGAGAACTTACTGTCTGAGGAATGGGTGTGGAAGATGGAGATATTCGGCTTGGAGGAGACAGATGAGAAACTGTCATACATAATTTTCATCGTGCCAGATGCCAGAACCAGAAAAAGTGGAGAAAAATTCAAGAAAGCAGATATGAAACAATTCAACTAGAAACCCCAAACAGGAAAGTATACTTTCCCATGAAAAAGTCTGCTTCCCAGCACTTCCACAGTGCCCTCCTCCAAAATGTGCTGAAGGCTGAGCCCTCACTTCCTCCCAAAGCTGTATCCCCACAAAACAACACCTGTTGGACAGGTCACGAACCTTGCAGTCCTTTATGACCCCTCACATGCAATTTGTCAGAACACTTTGAGGGCTCCTCCTTCAAAACATTTCCAGACTGTGACCTCTTCTGACCACCTTGCTGTTCCCACCCTGGTCTCACCACTATGATCTGTCACCTGGATCACACCCAAGGTCCTCCCACAGATTTTCCTGAATCTGCTCAGGAGCCCAAATGGTCTATTCTCAATGCAACAGCTAACGGGGTCCTTTCAAAATATAAGTCAGATAGCATTTCCAGATTCATCTTTAAGATGAAAAGGGGTCGCATTCAATAACTAAATAAACATAAAACTTGGAGTTTATCCTACTTCTAAACTCACCTTTGTTAGAATGCAGACGGTGAGTAAGGATGGTGGAATGGCTCTGAGACCTCCTCTGATTTAAATAATTTGCTTCTGTTCTGCTTGGATGTACCTTCTTCAAAAGGCCAGCCAGGTCCTCGAATCCTTGAGGATGCGAGGCAGGAAAGGTTTCCTGAATCTGTGCTCTGCCCAGGTAGCCCCTACTCAAATAACTCCAGGTTGGTTTTACTTCTAAATCTTGTGTTTACACCTAATCTTGCCTGTACTTAACAGTAAACAACAACCTTTGCCTTACCTAGGGTTTCACCCTCTTCCTAGCAAGGACGGAAGTTGTTCACCAGATAGAAACAAGAAGAGCGTACAGAGAGCGTTGCTTCTACTGTTTACTGTTGGAGCCTCACAGAAAGCTCTGAGATGGCTTGGATGTGACAAGAAAAAAAAAAAAAAAGAATGTAAAGAAACTATGAGCCTTCCAATTGGCCAGAAAATGTCACATGTACTAATGGAGAGCAAGAACGTAAGTGGTCTTGGAGAAGGGATGATGCTAATAACAGTGGAATTCCTGAACTTAGGCAACTGTTTCTTATCACCCCCGACTTCCAACACCCCAGCTGGAGCTAATATCCCTGGTTTGCAAAGCCTCTTCTCAACAGAGTTCAAAGACGTCTATGAGCTTTCAGTCAGTTGTTAAAAGAACGCAACGTGATTTGTCATGAGAATAACGATCTTATGCTTAGGTTACAAATGGGGGACGTTTCCCCAAAGACCACGCTTTGGATGATCAACACATCCATACCAGTTACCCAGACTCCTGAGATGCAGAGCTTTGCCGTCAGCAAACATATTACTTGCCTTGGTCTTTTATCTTTTGCTTGGTTCCTCGTAGATATTTTGTAATCCTGCCCCACACACCACAGGTCGACTTTCTTCTGGTTTCACAATTTCAATTTCGTGACAGCAGTGTATTTCCATGCACTTAATAACCCTAGTTAAGTTTGGAGTGTTAGGATTTCTGTAATTTTGTTCTTTCTGCTGTTGGAGACACAGACGTCTTGACACAAAAAGCCTTGACGCAAAGGTGTCAGAACCACACACAACTGTCCTTTTCAAAAAAAAAAAAAATTGATTTTTTCATTGTGTTTGTCAGTTTTGCTTTCCTATTTATCTGGCGCTTATCAAAAGGCACCAATAATTAAAATAAGTTTACCGGATGAAGTCCTCAGTGACGAGCCCTCCAAAATGAGAAGTTTTAAGTTATCAGTACGTCTCCGTTACATAGGGAGGGATTACTCTTGTGCAAGCAAACTGAAGGGGGCGTAACTGGGAAGAAATGATCTAACTTCATCAAAATTTATCCTGGAATGTTGTCCTTAAGAGCTCAAAGAGCCTATTCCCATGACATCCTGGACTTCCTTAGGTCATAAAAACTTCCATAAGATCTAACAAGCTAAATTGATCTCTGTTTTAATTTGTCATTCTTAGCTGTGGGTCCAAGCAGTGTATATGTGTGTAATTGAGGAGAGGCGCTCTTCTTAGCCCTAAGGGTGCTTTTTGTTCTGTAGGTGTCCCCTCTCAAGAAAATATTGGTTTTGGAGCCTGATATGGGTTGAACCATGGGGTCAGGGTAAGGGGCTTTAACTCTGAGAAGTAGATAAGAAGAGAAACAAGTAATCAACCAGATTTTTGCAAAGACTCCTCCCCTCTTTCAAATCCCTTTCTGTCTGCTTTCTCTTTCTCCTATGTGCAAGCACTTCCTTTATGCTGTTTCTGTCTTACGTAGGCAGATAGGCTTGCCCTCTCCTTGAGAAAGAAAATACAACTTTTCATTCTGGGACTGTCTGGAATCAGCATTCTTGTACAGCCTGATTTCTCCTCCATATTTACTCGAATCATTGCTATCTCCTTTTCATATGTTCAAACTCTAGCTTGACACTGAGGTTTTCACTCCTTTTGTTTTACCAAAATGGCTAGGGATAAGGTTGTCAGTGGTGCCCTATCAGACACAGAGTCATTTTCCCACATCTCTGTGATCATGTCAGTAGTTGTAGGTAATGTCTCCTTAAAATTGTTCTTTTTTTTTTCCTTTGTGGGGGTGGGCTTTTTTTTAAACAACACAGTGTTTTATCATTATGACTTGGCCATATCTATCATTTTACTCTTTTTTTTTTAAAGATTTATTTATTTATTTATTCAACAGAGATAGAGACAGCCAGTGAGAGAGGGAACACAAGCAGGGGGAGTGGGAGAGGAAGAAGCAGGCTCATAGCAGAGGAGCCTGATGTGGGGCTTTATCCCAGAACGCCGGGATCACGCCCTGAGCCGAAGGCAGACGCTCAACTGCTGTGCCACCCAGGTGCCCCCATTTTACTCCTTTTATCCCCTCCTTCCAAATTCTTTCCCCACCTTAGGTCTATTGGTGTGTAATTGACAAATACAAATTGTATATATTTAAGGTATACAGTGTGGCCAACCAATATATGTACACACTATGAGGTTATTACCATAATCAAGCTAATTAACAAATTTATCACCTCGCATACTTATTTTGTGTGTGTGTGTGTTGAAAACACGTAAAATATACTTATGTAGCATTTGTCTTTCTATGTCTGGCTTACTTCACATCTTGTAATATCCTCCAGGTTTGTCCCTGTTGTCACAAATGGAAGGCTTTCCTTCTTTTTCATGGCCGAATAACATTCCATTGCATATATCACATTTTCTTTGTCTGTTCATCCGTCAACAGACACTCAGGTTATTTCCATACTTTATCTATTGTGAATATCCTCTTTCCAAATTCCAAAGTTTAAACTGGTACTCTTTTTCTGCATTGAATCTGAATTAATGTGGAGAGCTCCGTAATTCTCAAAACATCAACAGTCCTTTATTTGGATAATATTAAATGTATTTTCTTCCATACACACTGGGAATGAGGGATTCTTTGATTTCTTACTTTTACCCATCACTCCACTTTGAGTTAAAGGCCAAGTTTTGATTTTTCCTATATATTGTGTCTCATAGCTGTTTTTAAAGTGTTATTGCTTACTTCTTAGTCTGTGTTATTATCATAGAGCAATAAAACATCTGTTGTAACTTTTATGCTCCCCTTTATGATGACATATTGATTATGTCAAAATCATTACAGATTTCTATAGTTAATGAAATTCCTTCTCATCTAGACAGATTTCCTTATTATGCAATAGAAATGACTTAATTGCTGTTCAATAAACAATTATTTATTGAGTATATACAAAATGTCCTTCTTAAGTAAGATGGTTACTCATGTATAATAATTACAACCTTGAGTTTGGATATAAAAACTAAGATATTCTCCCTTAGCATGTAAATACAGATGTCTAATGACTCATTTTGGCACTTATTATTGGTGTTAACTATTACAACAATAAACCTTTCTGATGGTTTCATATTGGTTATGATCCAACATTTCATGGGAACAATTTTAAGAGGCTGTTTCCAGGAATAGCATGAGGAAGAAACCATGGATTTATGAAGTTTTCTGGTTAGAGACGCTTTGTCCAGTCATCATCTTCCAACTAATCCCTCCTTTATAAATAATATTAGTTTCAAGTAGAAGGAAATGTACTTCTCTCTCTCTCTCTCTTTTTTCCCTATACACAGCAATTGTCCATGCCTTTTATATTGGTAAAAAAAAAAGAAATCCACGTTACATCCAGGAGCTCAAAGTAGCCTACAGAGTTTTCAATAAACCCTTCAATCATTAACTCCAATGTAAAATCTATTTGTTCCAGCTGTGCAAAATTACAACTCTCTAGTTACAAAACAATACAGCAGAAATTTGTTTCCACCCACAGAAAAAGACATGTACCAGCAAATTTGGCATTCTGCAAAAATGCTCTTTTAATGTAGAATCCATAAAAATTTGCATGTATCTAATGAATTTCCTGAATGGCAATTGAATTTTTGAATAAGCATTTAAGAGGAATCATAAACGCTGGATTCTGGATTGGTTTGGAAAAAGAGCTAATTCATAGCAATAACTAACGTGTACCCTTATGCCCGGCGATGTTCTAAGTCAGGGTCAGCAAACTGTTTCTGTAAAGGTCCAAATATTAAATATTTTTTATTTTGTGGGTTACACAGACTGAGCTGCAGCTGTAGCTGCCTTTGTAGTGGGCAAGCAGCCATATTTAACGTGTAAACACACGGGTAGGGTTGTGCCAATAAACTTCACTTACAAGAATAGATAGCAGACGACGGGATTTGGTCCGGGGGTTATATATATTTGCTGTTCTCTGGTCTAAGTGGTTTACTTCTATGATTTTGTCGGATTTAACTGCCTTCAACACCTGCCTTAGGTAGGAACTATTTACTTATTCATAAATTGTATTTTTTGTGACTAAACATGGTACAACATTCGAGAAACACAGAATCATACAAGTAAGGTGAAATTTAATTAGGTAGGTGTTATTTATTATCCTTAGTTCACACATGAAGAAACCGAGGCTCTGAGATGAGCTAATTTACCCACATTGAATGGCTTGTATAAGATAGAGCCAGGATGTGCATTCTGACTTTAAGAAGAGGTGACAAGTGACAACGCAATATCAGATAGAGGCTTGGGTGTCTGAGACTGTGACTTAACACATAGACAGGATGAGAAATGAGGTGGGAAATTCAACAGGATCAGGAAAGTTGGTAAGACAGGGGATATCTAACAGAACAAGTGCAAAACTGCAGATTTCAAGGGCTCACTAATAATATTGTAAAATTTCTATTCTTAATTTCATTTTTATTTTCCATCAATTTAGATAAACCAGACCAACCAGAAAATTGTTTTCCAAAGTATTCTCTTTCTTATTTTAGTGCATAGCTCAATACTCTACAGAGTGAAAAAGAAAGCATTCACTTCTTCCCGTGAACTAATTGGGTCATTACTGGTTAGCAGACCTGTTGAGAGCGTGCCCATGAATAGAAGGTAATGGAAAATTAAAGCATTATCTGTTAGAAAACCACCCCAGGTAAGTCTTTTAATCCCTTGAGAACTCATAAATAAAATAAAGGAGCTTGAGATAAATCACCCTTGAGCTCCTGTTCAGTTTAAAATTTTTCTGATTATAAATTTGGAAGGCATTGACCTTAGATTTACCTCACATTTTAAATAATTATTGAAGTATTTCAGGTAACAGCATTTTTAAGGTTACCTGAACAATGGCATCATTTAATACTTCAAACTATGTGGTCATTGGGCCTTAAGAAGCAATATAATTACATTATACACCCCCCCCAACCTGCTAAGCACATTTATGATTTTTTCTTCTAGTTCTTCTCTGTTTCAGATTGTATATTTTATGCAGAACTGATCTCCAGTTCAGAGACCCTGTCATCTTCTCTGTCCCATTGTTAGCCTATCTTCTGTGTTCTTCACCTTACACCTCTTAATTTTTGTTTTAGAATGCTGCTCTAACTTAATTTATAGGTTCAAATCTGTGGAAATTTTCCATTTTTTTTCCTCTTGCTTTTCTCTCTTCTCTTGAGTAGATAAATCACAGGTATCTTAAAGCCCTTTTTCTTGGTCTTTGATGTTGGCCATATACTCTTATTGTACAAACCTAATACTTTCTAACTATGTTGTTCATTCATTATAAAAAATGGAGGCATCAGATGATGTAACTTCCACCAGTCTCCCCCACAGATGGGGAAACCCATCATTTTAATGCAATGAGAGGCTGGATGCAATGAGAGCCCATCACTTTAATGCAAGGCTGGTTGCAATACCTAGGATACCCTCTCCCTCTGGTTCGCCCTCACTCCCTAAGACACGACACTTTGAGGTTTTTAACTGAGATTTTAGGGAAGGTTGCTTTGTACCTCCAACACTAAGAAATGGTAAGAATTTTTACTGTGCTTTTCAGAATGTTTGGGCTTAGATCATTAGCCTCCTGCCTCAGGCAGCTTCAGAATGTGAGCAATATCTTGAGGGGAAGACCAACTCTGTGCTTTAAGTCCCACACGTATCTTATTTTACCCCTCTAGTCCCATGCAACCGCTAACAGTTCTGCTAACTTCTTATTCCCCAAGCGGAGTCTGCCTGGGCCTTACCAGTATTCTCAACAGTTACCAGTTCTGAATGTCAAACGCCACCTGCAAGAGACAGAGGCAGATCATCATTCACCTCTGGAAAGTGCTATTCCTTCTGAAATTTTAGTCCCAGTGTTCCTCATCGTTTCTCCTGTCCTCTGATTCTTCTAGAAATACGATTTTTGTCATTTACTCAGCGGTTCTTATTTTATTTACTGGGAGTGTTGACCATCTTAGAAACAAACAGAAGTCAAGTTTTTTGTTTGCTTGACTTTGTTTGTATTTCTTAGTTTGATGAAGTTTACCTACAAAAGCCTATGAGCATACATCGTGCTGAGCACCACGTTTTTAGAAATTCATCTCCTGAGATCAAAAACTAGGCAGGATGTCCTTTTCCACGTCTGTTCAATATTATTTTAAAGGTCTTTGAAAACACAGTAAAGCAATACATATGTATATATATGTGTGTGTGTGTGTGTATATACGTATGTATATATACACATATATGTGTATGTATATATATGTTAATATATTATTAATATTATATATGTGTATATATAATATATAATATATATATATTATATATGTGTATATATAAGCACATATAATAACTGGAGAGCAAAAATAAGGCCTTATTTGCAGGCGACAGGAAATTCAAACTAACCTGCAAGTAAATTATTCAGATTAACACATGAATTTGGAAACTTCTTGGGACCAAAATTCACCATAAGCCAACTGTATTCCTATACAATACTGATAGTTAGAAAATGAAAGGTCGAAAAAAAAAAGCAACAGCATTTATAATAGATTAAAAATCATCAAAGAATATGAGGGGCACCTGGGTGACACAGTTAGTTAAGCGTCTGACTCTTGGTTTTGGCTCAGGTTGTGATCTCAGGGTCCTGAGATTGAGCCCCGTGTCGGGCTTCATGCTCAGCACAGTGTGGACCTTGAGGCTCTCTCTCCCTCTCCTACTGCCCCCACCTTGTTCTCACTCTCTTTCTAAAATAAATAAATAAATCTTTTAAAAAATCATCAAAGAACTTGAAAAACAATCTCGACAGATGTGAAGGAGCTCTACACAGAAAACTACAAACCTCAGAGAAATTACAGAAGACCCAAGTAAATAGAAGGATGACTTATTCCTATATTGGGAAATTAAATATTGTAAAGGTGTACTTTACAGTGACCAATAGATTTAATGCAATCCCAATCATAGTCGTGGCAGGGTTTTGTTTGCATGTCTATATAGAAACTGACAAGCTGATTCAAAAACTTACAAGGAAATTCAATGGGCCCAGAACTTTGTAGAACAGTTGAATAACTCATTTCACAAGATACCAAGACATATAACGAGTTAACACAGTGTAGTATTAGTACAAAGAAAGGAAAAGTAGACCCATGAAACAGAAAAGAAAATCCAAAACATACCTACAAGTAGCCAACTGATTTACAGCAAGGTGCCTGCTAAATAGTGGGAGAAAAACGGCCTTTCCAATAAATTTATGTCCTAATCACATATAACAATGAACACTGACCCCCTTACAGCTTACAGTTCAAAAAAATCTTCAAAAATACTTCTAGAAGATAACACTGATATTAATTTTGGAGTTGTGCGAATATTTCATAAATAAGATAGGAAAAGCACTAACCATAAAGGAAAAGATTGTGAAATTAAATTCTATTAAAATTAAGTAGTTCTGGGGGCACCTGGGTGGCTCAGTTGGTTGGGCGTCTGCCTTCAGCTCAGGTTATGGTCTCCAGGTCCTAGGATCGAGCCCCACCTTGGGATCCCAGCTCAGCAGGGAGTCTGCTTCTCCCTTTCCCTCTGCCTCTCCCCGCTGCTTGTGCTCTCTCTATCTCTGTCTCTGCCTCTCTCTCTCTCAAATGAATAAATAAAATCATTAAAAAACTAAGTACTTTCCTTAATAAAAAAATATTAAAAGTAAAATGCAAGCCATAGATTGAGATAGTACGTGTCTAAATATATAAATAATAGAGAGATGTTTAATATATGAATAATATAGAAAGACTTCCTACAAATCATTGCAAAAATAACAACTGAATTTTTTTTTTTTTTTAGAAAGAGCTAAGATATTGAGAAAGCACTTCACAAAATAATGGACAGGACACATAAAAAGATGCCAATGAGTACATGGATACTCATTAGTTACCAGAAAAATAGAAATTAAATTACAACTCGCCCATATTTACTAAAATAAAATGAAAATTGGCAACACACAATGTTGCCAAGACTGAAGAGATGTCATTTTCACGGACTGCTGGTAGGATTGTAAATTGATCTAGCCACATGGGGAAATTATTTGATAGTAGCTAATTAATTTGACCATGTTCCTACTCTAAAAACCCAGCAATTCCGTATATGTATGTATATACCATATATACCACAAAAAGGATGTCTAAAAATATTTGTAGCAACATTATTTATAACAGCCCCAAACTAGAAACACACAAATGTTCATCTAGTGTAAAATGGATACACTGCTATACAGAGATGGTGAATTAGGAACTAATTCTATACATGGCAACATGAACTAATTTCAGGGACATAAAGCTAAGCTAAAGAAACCAGACACAAAGATATATATATATACGATTTTATCCCATTTATATGAAGTTCAAAAACAGAACAGACTGCTCTCTAAAGACAGAAGTCAAAATGATGGTTACTTTCTCTCGGTTTGGGAGGGGGCCTGTGGGAGTCCCCGGGGTATTGATAATGATCATGATATTTTGATTTTGGTGTTTACACCAAAGTTTGTTCACTTTGTACAATTCACCAAGCTGTAATTTAAAGTCTGTGCATTTTATTTATGTAGGTTATAATTCAATCATAATGATTTACTACAAAAGGCGGCAGAAAAAGTGAGTTTTACCCATATATCACAGACTTAGTGTGTAAAGAAGTAGAATTCATGGGCTCAGCCCTCATTCTGACATTAACAGAAGTGACTCAGATTCACCTGACTAAAATCAACTCAAGAATAGATGCATATAAAAGGAATCACAGGAATGATTATAAAAATGTTACCTGACAGTGAGAAGCTGCGTGATAACTTTCTTTCTTTGTGCCCTTTTCCCATAAATGCGGCCTAAAGATGTCAAATAAAAGTCTATTTAGTTTTGAATACATGAAATTAATAGTCATGTAATAAATGGGAAGAGTTAAGAGGATTTGGCAAAATCTTGAAAGGACTGAGTAATTTTCTCAAACATGTGAGTGTGTATGTGAGAGAGAGAGAGACTGAGACATTGCTCAACAGATTTTTCTTGGTGAAAATAATAACCAAAGACAAGTACAGGGGCGCCTGGGTGGCTCAGTCATTAAGCGTTTGCCTTCGGCTCAGGGCATGATCCTGGAGTCCTGGGATCGAGCCCCGCATCGGGCTCCCTGCTCTGCTGTGAGCCTGCTTCTTCCACCCCCACTCCCCCTGCTTGTGTTCCCTCTCTCGATGGCTGTCTCTCTCTCTCTCTCTGTCAAATAAATAAATAAAATCTTTAAAAAAGAAACAAAGGCAAGTACAAGTATATGAATTTGTAGTTTGAATTATCTGCAGTACAAATCTTTTTACTGAGCTCAAGAAAACTAAGTATTCTTAAATTAACGCCGAAGAAATTGATGGCCCATGACAGTACATTAGCAGGACTCTTCATATTCTTTTTTCCCTACAAAATGAGGCAGCTGTGCAAGGCCTCCATCATTCTATATTCACTGGGGGTCTAACTAATAAAAGTTCACTCATTCCAGGGGCGCCTGGGTGGCACAGCGGTTAAGCGTCTGCCTTCGGCTCAGGGCGTGATCTCGGCGTTGTGGGATCGAGCCCCCACATCAGGCTCCTCTGCTATGAGCCTGCTTCTTCCTCTCCCACTCCCTGCTTGTGTTCCCTCTCTCGCTGGCTGTCTCTGTCTCTGTCAAATAAATAAATAAAATCTTTAAAAAAAAAAAGTTCACTCATTCCAAAATGCCCGTTAATGATTTCAGGTCACTTTTACAATAAAATGTTTTTTGGATTTTGTTTTTTGTTTTTTTTTTTAGTCAATACAAACATCAAATTTGATTTTATCATACTTCTTCATATCTGGCTTTAAAAAAAATAACTGGTTTTAAAGTGATGAATAGAACATTCTAGCAGATCAAGTTTCCTAGCACTGCCAATTTCAGAATTTCATCTTAATTGGAAAACAATGAAGTCTCATTTTCTCTTCTCTTTGTGCCTAATTAAAAGCTAAGTAACGGATTTTAAATGAGCCTTATTAGTTGCAAACCTTTTCCTGTTCTTACAAAGTCCTTATCCCAATTTAGCTAACAAATACATGTTTAACACTTTCCCATTTATCTGTAGGTAAGAAGAACATTTCTCATCTTTTAGGATGGCGTCCACCCTTCTAGGTTTTCAAATAGCATTTATGGGTTCCATGGAAACCCAGTGAGACTCAAAAGGCAAACATATCTTTCAAGGTGGACTCTTTCTTGCTCTTCGTAATATACCCACAGCTTTTGCTGCACGTGCGTGATGTGAACTCCGCTCTATCAGAAAGTCATGAAAATTCAAGAAGATGCACAAAAAGGAGGAGTTTATAACTTGTTCATTGTAATATATCCCTTATGCCGCATTTATACCTTTCTAAACATTCCACATATATTCACATATTTGCTCCTCACAATTACTGAATTTGAAAGGTATATTTTATAAGTGGAAAAAAATGGAGTCATAACTAAGTAATTTGTCCAAGATGAGAGAGCTAGGAATCAGCAAAGTTTGGAATTTGAAACTATGATCGATTCCAGATCTCATCAGGTATAACAACATCATGTGAAGAAGTGAAGAAGGAGGGGCACCTGGGTGGCTCAGATGGTTAAGCCTCTGCCTTTGGCTTGGGTTACGATCTCCAGGTCCTGGAATCAAGCTCCATGTCGGTCCCCCAGCTCAGTGGGGAGTCTGCTTCTCTCTCTCCCTCTGCCCCTCCTCCTGCTTGTGCTCTCTCTGTCTCTGTCTCTCTCTCAAAAAAATAAATGCAATCTTAAAAAGGAAAAAAAAAGAAGTGGAGAAGGGGATTTCCATGCAAGTGGAAATAAAAGAAGGCAAGAACAGCTCGTTTGGATCAGATGAAAACAGACTTTACGCCAGACTATACATATCTTACTTAAAGCCATACACACACACACACACATATACACACGTACATACATGTATATATACATATATACATATGGATATGTGCATAGATATATAAATTATCCTTCTACAAATTATCTTTCTTCTGGCAAAAATTTCTCCCACCCCAATTGTTGAGTTTAGCATTTCCCTCATGCTATTTGCTTCTTGCAACTGTTTAGTGGTTTTGGGTTGTGCTCTGACCCTTCCAGTTAGAGCCTCCTTCTCTCTATACTTTCTGTGAACGGACTCAAAGTGGCTGCAGACACTGGAGTTCCTCTTAGTTTTTGGTTAATATGTAGGACGTGTAGACAGTTCTGAGGGTGGGGTTCTAGGGATAATAATCCCTTGTTCGTGAGAACTTTCTATTTCTCAGCTTCACCAACTACCCTATTTCTCTCAGCCAAACTTCTGTAATCACTGACTGCAAACATATGCAGAAATCCGACCACGACTACCTGCCCTAAGGAGCTAAGTGGGCAGGGGGAGTAGGGTAGCCAGGGACCAAGATGGATTCTTCACTGTACCCTCTCCTTTGATACCGGGACTTCTTTCAGCATCTCTGCCCTCTCAAGTTCATCCTGTTCTGTGGCTTTCCTTCTCCAAACTTCTTTACCCTGGAGAATTTTAGTGTTCCAGACATTTCTCACAAATCTCTCCTTCCTTATTTCAAAATGTGTAGCCCATACTCTGTCTGCCATTTGAAACCAAAACAACACCCCTTTCTATATTTAATATACGTTTTGCAAATAGAACTCTGTGTAATGAATCACATTATCTCCCTCAGCTACCTTCCTTTTATATCTCAGAACATCTGACTTGCCACTTACATTCCCATCTCCTTCCCACCCTGTACTCTTGGAATTGGACTGGTGTTTTCTGCTACTAGTAATAACTTATAAAATGTACATGGTGACTGTCTCGTGACTAAACATGGAAACAGGCTAAGATATAACTTTGCAACACATATCTCAAACATAGTTTCTTGCATTCTCATTCATTTGCATACATGTGTCTTAAATACATTACACAGTTTCGGAGGACAAAAACAATGCCTTCTAAGTTTTGGGATTTTTTTTTTTTTTGCGTCTTTTCCTATTTTTTTTTCTATGCCTAACGTGCCTGGAACTTATGACTCTCTCAGCAACATTCTTTTATGCTTCTTCTTATATTTCATATATGTGTATATATGTATATATATACCTATTTTTGATCCATTTAATTGGAAAGGGAGGATTTGTAGGCTTTAAGACTTTTTTCCTTGAAAAATCACGGACTTGTGTAATCCTGACAATTTGCCACAAGTTAGAAGTGTGTTTGGTAGACAAAATTTAAGATGTAGAATGTTAGGAGACAGGATTTTTTTTTTTAAATCAAATCTGGAAGGTTTATTTGGCATTCTCATAGCCTTGACTTTTGAAAAAAAAAAAAAACCCAGTAGTATCTTATTGACTCTACATGTTATTTCTCATTTATTTCTTGGATAACATGTGTATAAAACAGTACGCTTGAGCCTGTTGTTCTAAGGAGCAAATTTAGCCTTACAAGCTTTACAAAAAGAAGTTTGTTCAATGGATTTAGTGCGGCATAGAGCTGTACTTGAAGGTAGAGATCAGAAAGAAGCCTGGCTATTTTCATAAAATTCACGTTTCTTGGACTAATCCATCATCCCCAAATAAAAAGTACAGACAATAATAAACAAGAAGGCTTGATAGCCATTCCCAAGTTCAAGTTCCTATTACCTGATTGAAATGGAGTGGGCAGCATTCTTTCTCCAGATTCTAAAGGAAGAAAAAATTATTACGATTACGATCCTGATCTGGATTTTTCAAGCAGGAGCTAGTTGAGCAGAAGGCATCAAAAATAGTTTTTCAATTTTTTAAAATTTAAATTTATCCTGGCATGGAACTAGAAAATTTATTACTACATTGCTATTTATTTTAAATAACTATATTCAGATTCAGAAAGCATAGGAGGAGTGCCTTGTGTTGAAAGTTTTATTAAAAGCAAAAGATTGTCAAAACAAGAGATGATTTTTTTTAAAGAGAGAGAGAGCGCACTCTTGCGCTCGTGCACACACGAGCGGTGGGGGGGAGGGGAGGAGGGCGAGGGAGAGAGAGAATCTTAAGCAGGCTCCATGCCCAATGGGGAGGCTGATGCAGGGTTCGATCTCACAACCCTGAGATCATGACCTGAGCCGAAATCAGGAGTTGGAGGCTTAACCAACTGAGCCACCCAGATGCCCCGAAACAAGAGATGATTTGATTGTATATCAAATATATAACATTATAGTACAAAATAAATCCATGAATAATGAAAGGAAATAGAGCAAAACCAGTAAGAATGAGTAAATTCAGTAAAACTATAGGGATACTGATGTGCAAGGCATTTATTAATTGCTATATGTTTATTTATATATTTCCTAAATACTCTGAAATTATTTCAACAATACTTGACTATAAAGGTGTATTTGTTTTGCTGTGTAACCAATTATGGGCAACTTTGGTGACTTGAGATAACAATTTTCTGTTATTTCACAGTTTCCGTTGGTCAAGGATTTTGGTATGGTTCAGTTGGGTATCTCTCACGCAGAATCTCTCATAAAGTGGCAGTCAAGGTGTCTCCAGGTTTGCAGATCATCTCAAGGCCTGATTAAAGAAGGACCCACTTCCAAGCTCACTCACATGGGCTACCCACAACATTTCAGCTGGCTTCCCGGACAGAGCAAAAGAGGGTAAATGCCAAGAAGGAAGCCACAGTCATTTTATAACCTAAACTTGGAAGTGACATCCCATCACTTTTGTGGTGTTCTATATGTATTCCATTAACCTGATGGGAGTTTCCAGGTCCAGAGAGGTGAGATGATTACAAAAGAACAGGGACATGTGGAGGCAGGGACCATTGGACAAATACGAACAAAACTAGACAGAGTATAATGAAACGTCATAATGTCAAATATAAATGAAAATCCAAAAATTATATATACATATAATTATGGCATGGAATATATATATTCTATAACATAATTTAACAGCAGAAATTACATTAGAAACAGTGGATGAGAGAATTTTTTAATGCAATTAGGACAAAAAGCTCTACTCACAATCATCACAGACATATGTGTACATGCTACCTACACATACATAATACACATAAGTACATAAAATCCAGATGAACCAATCATTTATATGTGAGAAAATAAAAATATTTATATGTTTAAAAATTAGCATTTATTAACCATTTATATAGCTCAAAATGATATTTCATGATCATTTTTATGGAAATGAGAGACAAAAGGTGTGCCCAGCCCTTTAAATATATATTTCAAAACCAGAAATTTGTATTTAGGGGCAATATTTGTCAGTTTGTTTGGGAAACTTTCTGAGTTTTAATGTGTTTGAGGTCTCAACATTGATAAATTGAATTTTACCTAATATTACAAAAGCCTTCTAAAATGAAATAATTGGTATGTGAAAGCTGAGAAATATTTCGATCCCTAAAGTTTATGTTATTACTTATACAGAGAGAATGCCTCTATGTGAAATTCTTCCCAAACCTGTTATTTGATTAAGGTTTTCCTAGAATGGAAAAAAAAAAAAAAAGAAGTGTTTTGTGAGCACCTGTTAAACCCCTTCTATGTGCTTAATGCTATTACACCAAGACACACACTTTTATGATTGCTGGAGTTAGTGAACATTCATAATGAGACTTGGCTCCAGAGATTAACACCTGTTTATCTACCCATCGATGGTTCCTTGTGCTCATCACTGCAGAGTAGCAGCAAACTCATTCCTCAGACCAGTGTTTGTTTGCAGTGCCATCATGGCAATACAAAATTCTCACCAGAGGTAGCTGAAACAGAGAGAGAGAGACAGAAAGAGAGAAGAGAAATTGGAAGGAGAGAAGCAAGGGAGAGAAAGGGAGGGAAAGAGAAAGATAAGCCATCTGAATTTGGTAAGGTTGATCGACTCTTCTCTTTCCTTGGATTTTGGTAATATTGCTTCAGTGACATCCCCAATGACATTCGTGACCAACTTGTCCTCTAGTCAAATTTGAAATTGAGGGGTGCCTGGGTGGCTCATTCAGTTAAGAGCCCAACTCTTGGGTCATGGTCTCAGGTTTGTGAGATCGAGCCCCACCTTGGGCTCTGTGCTCAGTATGGAGTCTGCTTGAGATTCTCTCTCTCCCTCTCCCTCTGCCCCTCCCCCCCTCGTGCTCTCTAAATAACTAAATAAATAAATAAAATCTTCAAAACAATTGTAATTGAATAAATGTTTATGAAAACAATGGAGAGCTTTAATTCGAAACCTCCCTCTGCGTAACTATTATGTATGATACCCAGGTACGAACCCGGGTGGGGACTTCTGATGGTACCCACAGTTAATATTATATATGTTGGTATCTTTGCCCTTGTTCTTCCAGATTTAACCTTTTTTTATGAAAGACAACGGAAGGAAGAGGAATTACCACTAGCATAGATGCATATTAAAGCATTTACAGACTATCACCCCAGACTCAAGGTCTGTATACTGACTCTCACCTCATTCTCAGATTGTCCTTTTCCTCTATCCCCCACCCAAGTAGACATTGATGTGTAAGCACACATTTGGTTATTGCTGGGGAGATATTGACAGTATTAGACGGAAAGTAAAGGAGAATTTTGAGATTCGAGGAAGTTTCTACACATTCAGGTCTCTTTAAGTAGAGTTCCTGATGGTTCTTTATGTATACTGGCTAGCAAGCATCCTATGGGCCCTCATCTGGAATTCAAGATGATCAATGGCCTCACTATGACGTATTTGTCCACTTGTCCCTCTTCGGGCCCATGAAGTTTTTGCAGATACATGGTGTTTGTGAAGGGAGCAGAAACACAACAACGTGTCACCTTAACTATGTGGATTGATTGACTGGTTGATGGTTTCTTCCATTTTTCAATAAGCATTAGGCTCTTCGGGAATTCAAAGTTAAGTGAGGAATGACACTTTACTGGAAAATCTTGGTGTCATAAGAAAGAAAATATATCAACCAATATTTAGTGTATGGTCATTCTGAACATCAAGAAAAAGATACCAGAATTAATTAATATAAGTAATGACAACATGCAAGCTAAAAATGAAAGTATGTCTACACTAATGGAAGCGATGGGGGGATGTGGAGTGGCTTCCCTGATGGGAGAAGAGGGATGCTCAGAATAGAAAAACTTCCAAACTATTCTACAGAGCTCATGGTGTTTGCCCGGTTGTTAGGTTGGGGAAGATTTTCAACAGAAGACATAGCATATGCAAAGATTGAAGGTTCATGATATGTTTGAAGAAGTTCAGACAGGCTAGTTCATCTTTTATCTAGAGGACAAAATAGAGAGTGGCTGGAGATGAGGTTCAAGAGACAGTCAGGAACTGAACGGTGAAGAGATTTTGTTATCCCAACTTGTGTGGGCTCTATCTGAAGATGGCAACTATGGAAGGATTCAGAATAATGGCATTTGCAGCTTTGAATTTGGAACCAGCTTTTGAATTTGGAAGAAGCATGGACCAACATTATCCCAGAAATACCCTCTTTCTCTTCACCATTCCTGAAGGAAAAAGAATGAAGTGCACGGTTATGGTGACTGTAAAGCCATCTGTGAACAGACTTACCAAGGACACACGTGTATAGAATAAGCAGGAGAATCAGATCTCTCTGATCCCCAAGTCTGTGCACTTTTTTACTAGACTGTGTTGCCTCTCCAGTGTGGTCTTTCTTCTCTGGGATCTTTATGCAAACTTGAGCTCTTATGGTGTTTACTATATTCTATCTTGAGCTATTTGAAACTTGATTATTATTCTTAAGCTGCACATTTTGGGGGAAGGGGTTATGTATTGCTCATCTTTTTAAATGATTTCTATGTTCAGCACATTGCCTTATATTAATAGGTACTTGACATAGACCTATTAAAACACACATAAATAAATCAATTTAAAAAATAAATATAAATGCTCCCTGCTCAGTGGGGAGCCTGTTTCCCCTCTCCCTCTACCCCTCCCCCTTTGTGCTCTCTCTTTCTCTCTCAAATAAATAAATAAAATCTTTAAAAAAATAAAAAAGAAATATAAATTCTATTATCATTAGTGGAGAAGCTGAGCCATCTATCACTTACATTGGTAAATGTCTTATTGGGTAGAAAGGCATAGGTTTAAAAACCTTGTATTGGTTAAAGGATCACTTCCCTGCTTTTTGGTGGGGGGAGCACTGCTTCCTTACGTGGTATGGGCACTTCAGTGGTCAAAGTATCAGGATGTTAAAGAATAAATCCTCTATTTAAATGCATTTAATTCTTTATCAGTTGCTTAAATTCCAGATAATGGAGCAATTTCTTTTGGTCAAATTTATCACTGAGGTAATTATTGTCAGGTGTCCCGAGGAGATAATGTGAATTAGCATTGCAGCTGATTATTCAACCTTCAGAAAGATACACTTAGTTGTAACTTGACATTTCCTTTAGTGCAAGAAAGTGCAACAGTATTTATAAAAGTTCTTATATGAGCCTAACAATGAAAGCAACTTATTTTTTAAATATTATATTTATTTTTGATGACAAGGACTCACAAGGGATTCATGTACTTCTTTATTCTTTCAGCCAGCACTACTTATTGGGTGCTTATTCTGTGCTGGGCTCTGTGCTAAGTGAACAGAAATATACACATCCCTTGCCTTAATGGAGCTTACAGGATGGAAGAAGTTCACATCTAGTGAGTGGGAGGGGCTTGGATAAGACGGTTAGGGCATCAGGAACTTAAATACAATAAGCACAAATCAATAGGCAGCATGGCCTTAATTGAGTGCTTCCTGGGCTATTTGGCAAGAAACCGATATCAAAAGTCAGCAAGCTGCCCTCTATCCCAGCAAGAATGTTTGGGACATTCTGAAAATGATGAGTGTATCATGAGAACCAACCACTGAAGATGGTGGGCTATAGTGACCTCCGGGACCCACTGAAATGAATCGAAGGCACTAAAAGATGGGAAAGGAGACCACCAACACGCCAGCAGCCAACAAGAAAGAGCACACAACCAACAAACCTTGCAAAATGAGGGGCCAAAGAAAGCAATAGAAGAGCCTGATATCTCTTACAGTAGCTTCCTAAACTCCAGACCCAGTACAGAGGCGAGAAAACACTGACATGTTTCATTTAGAGTTTTGGTTCAGAGGAAGGACACTAGATGAGAGGGAGAGATAGGCACAAATGCGCAGCCTTGGGGAAAACCAAGAGAAATTTTCTAAGTGGATTGACCCTACCGTCTATCACTAGCCTGTAGCAGTGGCTGGAATGGCTGTCAGGACTTACCATGTTACCATGGAACATGGCCATGCTGGGCATGGAACTGCTTAAGGTTCTCTCTCTCCCTCTGCCCCTGAAAAAAGATAAAGAAATTAGAAGGAGAGAAAAATTGGGTGAAAATTCTACCGGTAAGCACTAATTCTATTTAACTATAGAACTTAGGCTAAAAACTACTGCATTATGGCTAAGGAATAAAGGCAATATAAAACTCTTGATGAATTAAAATTATTACAACAATTGAAATGGGAGAGGTCAAACAGACAAGTTCCCATTTTCTTCTAGAAGGAAACCAATTGGTAATCCTCAAAAGCAGACAAATGGAGATAAAGTTATAGATAAATATTTACCATCACGGTGGGCAGAATTCTCAGATGGCCCCGAATATTCCCTCCCCAGACTATAGAATCCTCTCTTCCTGAGTGTGGGTATAATGCGATTTCACTCCTGTGATGAGGTGATGGTATATGGAAAAGGTGAAGGGATATTGCAACTGTAATCCTATTTCTCTGTTGAGATATTTATATCCTTTCTGTGTCTTCTTCACACTGTTAAAAGCAGAATTACATGTATTGTTATAGTTGTTAGTAGCGGGTAGAGCGATCCTCAAATTGGGACCAAAATCAAATGCCATTTTTAAAAGCTTTACCCTTTCTGTGTCATTTCACATCTAAGCACCAAATATACTCTGAAGAGTAAGATTTGAAGATTGATACGTTCTTTAGGATGCATTGACCTGGAGACAAGTAGATGGGTGTGAACATCCTAGGGCTTTCTGGAGGTGATGTCGCTGAGTTTCTACTTCTCACTTCCTAAATTTTTTAGGTAGGAGAGCTTGAAGGCGTGGCCCTGATTGAGGAGCTGCTGGTGGAGAAAAAATGCCAAGGTTTAATGAGGAGCTCGTAGGAGGGAGGGTTTCAGAGCTGGCTCTCCAAGGCTTACGCCAAAGTTTAAGCTTTGCTGGCCAGTCTTGGCATAGTACGCGGCTGCGTTTGGAAGCATTGGTTTCAGCAGTTTATAGCTGAGCCTGAAAACTGCTCTGAATCCCTCTGTTCTGGCTGACAGAGTGACAAGGAAAACAGAAGGATGAGCATTAGTATGTGAACCAAAGACTCTGTCATTTTGGAACACTGTGTGAACATTATTACTCTTCTCACAAGGGTACAGATCAGCGAGGGCAGGCCTGGGTTAATAACTGCAGCAAAAGCACCGCAAATAGATTTGACTTTGCAGATCTCCCTCTTTGGCCTTCATTCGGGATGTGGAATTAGGAACAATTCCTTTCAGATAAAGAAAGCCTTGGGGTTCTTAGACAATTTGAGATGACAAAAACACCGTCAGAGAAGACAGAGAGAGATTTATACAAACGTATGTGTATATGCACTCTCATTTTTAAATTTATTTATTATTTTTACATTGAAGAATAGTTGATATACAATGTTACATTAGTTTCAGGTGTGCAACCTCGTGATTGTACAATTTTATACATTAAGCTATGCTCGCCATGCTAAGTGTAGCCACCATCTGTCACCATACAGGGTTACTACGATATTTTGACTATATTCCCCATGCTGCACTTTTTAATCCCTGTGACTTATTTATTTCATAACTGCAGTTTTTACCTCTTAACTTCTTTCAATAAATAGGGGGGATCTCCAAGAGGGCAAGTCTAAACTTTCTTTTTTGTGAGAAATTCCACTGAACAATAAAATATGTGATGGTATTTGTACCTTAAGCTCACAAATTAGTCCCTACGGGTCACCTACAAAATGTCAACAACTATCACTCTGTTTAGCTCAGATCTGTACCACCTCCACTTTAAAATGCACAAGGTTTGCCACTGTCCTGCCTTCTCTCTATATCTACAACTTCTTTTAACCTTAAATTTCCCTTTAAAGAATTGTATTTGCTAGCTCCTTTGCCAGTAAGCCACTGCTAACAGCACCAGTCTCCTTGCCAATCTTTCTTGATATTTTAAGCTTTAGCAACACAGAATTTCTTACATTTCTTTGAAAGCATTTGACTTATCTGGGTGCAATTTCTTGGGTTGTCCGCCATGCCAGGAGAACAAGGAGTAATCTCCCCCTGTGAGGCTGGACAGCTCCCAGCACATTCTGTGATGCACTCAAGATAGACCCTCTGTGAAGTGTGTCCCGAATTGATTCCCCCTTCCCACCAAGCCTAGATGTGATATCTTTTTTCCTAGTTATTCCCAAGTGCATGGGATCTCTATCCCTGCATGGACCATGTTTTATCCATGTTTTCATCTTATACATAGGAAACACTTAGCTTAACATGGGCTGAACGAACAAATAAGTAAATAGCTCATGCCGCTAGCTTTTCTGGGAAAATTATTTCACTGGCTTTACACCTGTCATACAGCTTACTCATGGTGTCACTGACAGAAATACACAATTCAAAATATTGCCGGTGTTATCTTTTTTGAAAGCGTTTTTCATATGTAATTACATTCAGTTTCCAGAGGAAGAAAATAAAAAACAAATTGAATTGGAAGAAAATTAAAAACAAATTAAAGAACTCTTTGTGATTTTTTGCAGAATATGTGGAATAAAACCAGGTGACTCACTTGTTTGTTAAAAATACCCACTTCTAATTTCCAACCATTTTTCTCTTTGGGCGATTCTATTTGACCATGACACTCAGTATGTTAATTTACAAATTCCAGAATCACAGGGGCAGCCACTAGCTTGATAAATGCACTGCCACATAATTGAGGTTGTCTGCACTTTGGTGATAATGGTAGTTATTAACTTCTCCAAAAATGCCGGAAATGCTGTAAGAAAGCGAACGTGCATGCATTATAATTTTAGATTTTTATGATTTTATTTTCTCAGTTTTATAAGTTGATAATAGAAAGAACCAACCTATCACCTTGCATATAAATATGCAAGAAATGCATGAAAGATTCCAAGATTTAGCAACTATAATCTTTAGAATTGCTTCTCTAATCACTTTTGAAATACTAGACAAAGTGGTAAAGCTCTCTGGGCAAAGTAACCATGTACCAACCATGGCAAATCGAACTCTTGTTACGCAGGCAGAAAAGCAACCTTGTTTTATGAGGAAATAAAGTCTAGACGAATTAAATCAGGTTTAGGATATTTTTAATTCTTAAAGAAAAGTGAATCACAGTCATCTGTCTAAGCCTTTGGCCAACAATATTATCTTTCTGGGGGTGCCTGATCAATACTTTGCAATCCTGAAGGAGTAGTTAAAGCTTACTAAGTGATATTGGTGTGGGTTATGGGAGGCTATAGGGAAGCAGGAGTTCATGAAAGAGAGGAAGAACTATTTCTTCATGCTCAAAAATTGTTAGGAATTATAATTTTGTTACTTTCAAGGCATATGATAGCTAAAAAACTATATAACAGTCTCAGACAAAGTCTTTATGGGATGCATTTCAATTAATATAAGTATTTTATTTGTATCATTATTCATAGCATCATATTGTTGAAGTCTCAAAAATATGATTTCTCAAAACGTGACCCATAGAACCTCTGGTTCAGAATTGCCTGGCACTGGCTGATTAAAATGGAAAGTCACAGAACTTGTCCCAGATCTATAGAATAAGAATCTCTGGAATTGATTGCAAATGTCGTCTTTAGTAAGTTCCTTCTGCACACTGAAGTTTAAGAATCCTCTTAGAATGAATGAAAAGAGAGCTTCTTGTCTTTTCTCACACCCACTTATTGTCTTATCTATCTAACACCCACAAGCACACACAAATACATGTAAATATGTCACATCTCATCTATGTTATTACAATGTCATTCGAATAATTCATTTTTTAAATAAATCAGAATGCCTGGATTTGAATCGTGGCTTTGCTAGTAAATAACATAATTTAAGGTAACGTAACTGGATATAGTGAAAAAAGAACTTTGCTAGTGTCGGATCAATTTCTCACATAATGTGTACAACTGTAAATATGTATGAGAAAAAATAGACAACTTCCATAGTCAACCAGATTAAACACAAATCCTCGATATGCATTCAGCACCATCCACAATTGGCATACCCTGCCTAGTTACAAGCTTATTCCCTATTATCTGAACCATATCAAGCTATTTTCTATTCCACGAACATGCCATGGGATTTCAAGCTCTTCCTTACCTTAAAATATCTGAGAATGTATTTTGGATTCTCATTCATGCTGTATGGTTTCATTCATATATCCCCTCTCCTGAGGCTCTCCCTAATACTCCTGGTAAGTATTAGTTGCACACCATTCTTCTTTCAAGGCATTTTGTTTTTATAACTATAATATGACATGTATTGCATTATGAGTGGGAGTATATATGGTTTCAGTCTCCAGTAGACTATGTATTCCTAGAAGTCAGGAAATACATACATACATATATATGTGTGTGTGTATAAAATATACATATACTTATATATCTATATAAGTTCTTAGTATGAGAACATAGTCTCACCCGTGAGCTGCCCATTAGACTCTCATTCAATATTGATGAAATTGAATTGGAAATCATTTTTAGTAAGCTACATCACTGAAACATGCTATTTTACAACACACCTTTGTAAACAGAAGGTTGAATGTGTTGTGAAATCTAAGACAAATAAATCACCTTCCTTACCATAAATCGAAGAGACCGCTGAAATGGCTCTGAAGGAAAACTTAGACTTGTTTTGCAAAGGTAGGTTTTGCAGGTCTGAGCTAAATGTTTTTCTTCCTTATGGAGTAAAACACTCAGAGAGTTTAGAGCAGCTTAGAGCAGTTTTAGAGTAGAAATGGTATCACATCGCACTTAAAATAGATGCCAGACACAGAGGTCTAAATATCTTCCTTCTTATTCGTTCCCATATACTCTTGCCCACCAGTTTCTTTTTAAATTTGTCTGCTAAAAGTAGGAAGTGTTGTGTAAGGGAAAAGGAGATATGGGAACATCATCTCTTAGAGAGTCCTACCTTTGCCAACTGTCATGCTCTGAATTACCACTTTGTTCAGTTGATTTTATAATATCTGCCTTAGATAGCATAATAACAGTGCATTATTCTGATACTGAAGACCACATTCAGCACGCGTTAGATGGCATGAAAAATTTGGAGTGAAAAATCATTGGGAAGATGGCATTGTTCTTTGCATTTTGGGGGGGGGCAGATACATGTCTGTGTAGTTGGAAGAGATGCAAGGTATAAATATTACAATTTCTACAGTGAACTTCAAGAGCAACAGGACCCATCCTGTTCTTCAAAGTTCAAGGAGAGTTGTCATGGAGAATAAAGATCAAATAAAAGCAGTAAGAAATTCAGAAGAGTTTATGCAGGGCCAGTGGGGAAACTTCCGTTTGGGGAAAAAAGAAATAGAGAAATGTCTTCTTCTAAACCATTGGGTAGGGCATTAAAAGTGATGTATCTTTAATTTTTTCAATGTATGAAAAAATTGGTAATTAGCATTCTCTTCTTAGACATGCTTGGCAGCAGCTGGGTTTTTAAGAACAGCCCAGTCATTTGTACACATTTGTCCAAAAAAGCGTGCAATTTTTGAACACACTTGTTATTAGGACCAAGGTTTACTACTAAAATCTCAGAGAATATTGTTTTTCCCCATTATGTCATTTAACAGGACTTAAATATTTCATCACAGGAAATGTGTTCGAAAAGAATATTACAGTATTCTGCTTTCCTTCCCTTCTTATAAATTAAACCTGAAGTGTGAACTGTGTTAATCAATTACCAAGAGGGAGCGCACTTGGTACTAGGTTTGAGTCCTAGGATATGGATGGTGGGTGGGGCCTCAAAATCTTAACAAAACTAAAATAATATCAGTGCAAGTGAGTAAATCAGAAAATGCACACCCATTTTAAATGGGAAAATTACTATTTGCTTCATAAAATGAGTAGTTCCTTCCTTTCATATAAAATTATCTTGATAACGCTACCCAGTAAAATGCTGTTAATTTGATGATGGTTCCAACAAATGCCTCTATCTGTCCACAGACAAGATACACTCCCTATCTTTAAAATACCTCTTACTTTGGGGCGCCTGGGTGGCACAGCGGTTAAGCGTCTGCCTTCGGCTCAGGGCGTGATCCCAGCATTGTGGGACTGAGCCCCACATCAGGCTCCTCCGCTATGAGCCTGTTCTTCCTCTCCCACACCCCCTGCTTGTGTTCCCTCTCTCGCTGGCTGTCTCTATCTCTATCAAATAAATAAAATCTTTAAAAAAATTAAACTACCTCTTACTTAAATTTCTATTAATTGAAAGATATTTCCCAGAAATTTGATCTTTAATCAAATGTGTACTCATTGAACTGGGTGCACACAGACATCCAAGAAAAGTGGTTCCATTGAAAACAAAACTGCTGTGTTCGTCTTTTCGCAGACCGAGTCTACAATGTATTTTCTCCCACTCACATTCGAACTGAGAATGTCTGTGGGAACACAGGGTGAGAACGGCTGAAGAGCAGCACCTGTGGAAGCAATTAATTCACCCTACAATATTCAGTCGATCGATAGGGCATAAGGACAGTTTTTAAACAACATTATGGTGTCTTTGATTTATGGTGTTTACTGCAAAATCTGAGTTGCTGCCCTGGAAAATGTTTCCTCTATAAAGTATAACTAACAATATATATCAATCTCTCTCTTTTGTACCTTTCATGCTTGTACACTATTTAAGTAGACAAAGTGCCTTAATGCGGAATAGTGAAAGATCTTTGAAAAAATCTGTATCAGACTTCACCAGCCAATTTCACTGGGTTTGGAAGTTTCTGAATTTGTTGACTTGGCTTCTTATTAAAACACAGACTACAAAGATGATGGCTTAGCGGTGATTAATGAGATGAAAATCACAGATGCTTTTTGTCTGTTTCTTTCTACACCATTTCAAGCCCAGGCCCTTTAAACACGTTTCTACTTTAAAGGACAAGATATCTTAACCAGGGTAAAGTATGCAGTTTTTAAATTATTCTTCCTCTGATTCTTAACATGGGAGTTTTCCCCAGTAGAAAGTTAGTGAGGAAGTGAAAGAAGCTGATTATTGTCATCTTTTGATGGGGCCCAATTTAGTATCAACACACACACACACACACACACACACACACACACCCCGATACCCTGAGAATTATCTCAACACAAAAAGCAATTTAGTTATATTTGAAGACAGCTTATTAGTCTTTACCACTGAGTTTTTTTCTCTAACACCCAGAACATGTCTCCAAATGATCATAAATAGATTATCTGAAGGGGTCTTGAAAGCATATTAATTAAATGACATATTTCCTCATCTTTATTTTTTAGATGGGAAAAATCAGACTTAGCAAACTGAAGTGACTTGCCCTTACATGTTCAGCATAAAAAGATCGCAAATCAGGATCCCCCGAATACTTCCTTTTATCCAATGGATCTCTCATCATTCAAACAATGTTTAGAATTATTCTTCTGGATTAGTCTCTAGAGCCGTTTCAGAAGCCAAATAAGAATTCTGGTTTCATAGGTATGATCTGTAGGCTGTTTTGTGTTGTTCTTCTGCCACAATTTATACTACTTAACTTTATCCCCTGCTTAGTCATCAAACTTGGCTGTTCTCTGACCTCTTTGAAGGCAAGTATTGTATTATATTCCCACAATATTTAGGATAATATCTGTTTCATTATTGAATTGATTATCTATTTATTGATAAAATAAATGCAAAATATATGTAATTTTTTACACATAACCATAAAAGCATAGACTCTGAAATATTCTTGACTGAACTATTTTGAAGTCTCCTCTTGCCAAAACCTTGAAATTCGATCTCTATGTATTTGTCTTTAGGATATCATTACTATTATTATTGTTATTCACAGATTAATTTTGAGACTCTAAAAACAGCCTATGTTAATGGTATGCTAATCCAACTGTCTAAACAATTAAAAATGTTAATGACTGGATTGGAGTAATTTTTTCTATTATTGTTATTTCATGCCTGAACTATTCAGTGCTTGGGTTTCTGTTTCTATAAATGGCACAAAAAAGAGTCTTTATAGCAGATCCTAAAATGACTGTGTGGATTTCAAAGAATGTTTTCCAATGGAAAGAAAGTGTAAATCTTTTATGTAGTTGAGTGCTAAAACAGCTTATTGATCAATGTCAACAGGTGCAGCCAAGACAAATGGTCCTAATCTGTGCCTTTGTAAATATGTGCACCACGAGGACACAATTTTTCCAATGAATCGAGAAAATGAATATGAATATTTGGTTCAACCATTCAGAGTCCCAGCGTGTAAGCCAGAAAGTCCAAGGGGATCTTCTATGATACATTTGAAAACTCTAGGTGATGTATTCTGCCTGGAACTACTTATAAAGAACTATGATACCCATTTTTAGAAAATTACTGTGGTTACTTGGGCCAGTGTCAAGGTAACACTTTCCAAAATACTACGGCCAGGAAGATTTGCACGTCTCAAAGATATTTGAAGTTGATGGAGTCTGTGGTTACTTAAAGATCAGCTGCTCTTATTGGATTAAGTAGAATTGGCTTATGATCTGGACACTGATTGTGAACGTTCTGAACACACTCTTTCTCTTCACATGATCTACCGTGCCGTGATTTCTGACCCTCCCCATCTGAGTAATTCTTCCTTGGGAAGTATGTTGTCAGCCTTCTAAAACTGTCACCTACTACTGTGTGTTATTCTCTGGAGGTTGGTTCACAAGCACAAGATATAGTGACAATATGACTATCTATTATTAAATGGGGAAACATGTAATTGATCTAGAATATGTCAAGCCCTTACTAAAATGTCAGTAAGTCTTAGTCATTATTATCATTATTATTATGTGCTCTCCAAGGCTTTTGCTTAACCTTTGAATCAACCTTGAACAGCCTTGAACAAATGTTTGTTGTCAAATAAAACCTCTACTGAGTTTTTAGTTTTATTTATTTATTTTTAAAGACTTTATTTATTTATTTGAGAGAGAGAACAAGTGAGCACAAGAGGGGCAGAGGGGCAGAGGCAGAGGGAGAAGCAGACTCCCCACTGAGCAGGAAGCCTGATGCGGGACTCAATCCCAGGACCCTGGGATATTGACCTGAGGCCTAAGGCAGACCCTTAACTGACTGAGCCACTCAGACATCGTTTTAGCTTTATTTTTGCTTGTCTTTTTTTTGGGGGGGGTTTTTTCACTTGTTTGTTTTGTTTTCTTTGTTTGGTGGTGGGAAGGCAGGATTATTTGTCTTTTTTTTTAAAATATATATATATTTTTTATTGTATCATGTTAGTCACCATACAGTACATCCCTGGTTTTTGATGTAAAGTTCGATGATTCATTAGTTGCATATAACACCCAGTGCACCATGCAATACGTGCCCTCCTTACTACCCATCACCAGTCTATCCCATTCCCCCACCCCCCTCCCCTCCGAAGCCCTCAGTTTGTTTCTCAGAGTCCATAGTCTCTTATGCTTCACTCCCCCCTCTGATTACCCCCCTTTCTTTATCCCTTTCTTCTCCTACCAATCTTCCTAGTCTTATGTCTTCTTGAACTATTTTGAAATCAAACTTCTCCTTAATCTGCATTTCAGCAGGTGATTCTTTGGACACAAAATGCAGAATTTTTCATTTGTCATTCTTAGCTTGTAAATACAGACCAAGCAATTCAAATTTTAAAAATTTTTACCATCTTGATTTTACAAAGTACTACATAGGCTTTACTGTAGAGAGTCGTGACATCTTCCAAATGAATAGCATTTTTTGTGTGTTTTCTTACGGATTCCTCTATAATACTTACCACGTATGTTATATAGTGTACTTTTATGGGCATGTAAGTGATGGGTGGAATAGAAAGGTATAGTGAAAAAATGAACAAAGAGAATGAAGAGAGTTCCCTACAATGAAGTCCTTCGGGTAAGTAACAGTTTCTCAGAACCCTGGATAAAATTTTGAGCAGAGATTTACCAGATGAGAAACTGAGATGGCCACGTTGTTTTCAAGATACAGGGAGATTTTTTGGTTCTATTAAAATCAGAGCAAAAGTGTTCAAGACATTCTCCTCTTTGATTTCCCTATGTGCCTTCAAAAGTCTTTTCTTCTTGTCTTTTTCATGAATTTATTATTGAATGCATTCTCTGGGGTAAACTGGATTATTAAGAAATGTTTTCTCCCTATAACAGAGGATGGAGTGCAGTCAGAGCAAATATGAATACTGATCCCCACAAGCAGAAAAATAAAGGAAACACGTTTCAGGGAGTTCAAGGCAAGAGGTCTCGTGTTGTCTGTCAGAAATCACTTTCAGCTGATAGAAACAGAAAACTGAAAAACAGTGGCTTATATAAATTTGGAATTTATTTTTTCCTCACATAGAAGTCTAGAAGAGGCTACCCAGGGATGGTCTGGCAAGCATGTAATGCCATTAAAAATTCGGGGTCCTTCTAGCTTCTACTGTATCATTTCTTGTCCTTTCAAATTGGAGTCCAATTTGGGAAGAGCGAAGGGAAAAAGCAAAAAGAATTTGTCATGGAGTCAGCCCTGTTACAGAGCTTGCTGGAAGCCCTCATTCAAGGGAAGACTTATACTTCAATGGCTAAAGCTTAATCACATGGCCATGTTCATCTGTAAGTGAGGCCTGGAAATGTAGTTTTTAAGATAAGTCATCATCACCTCCAACAAAATGAAGGGATGTTAATAAAAATGTCAGAGGAAAATGGGAGAGAATGTGTCTCTTACACATTACCAGTTTTTAATATTTATCTTAATCATCCCCCTTTATTTTTCCTAGGAACTGCAATTTCCATGAACATGAGAGCTATTGGGGAATCTGCCTGTTGACCTACTTAGTCCTATGCAGCCATACGGGTTAACCTGCTACTGAGTACTGGCCTTTGTAGGACTGTCAAACATTTTCTTTTCTTTCTTCTTCTTCTTTTTTTTTTTTTGATTTTATTTATTTCTTTATTTGAGAGAGAGTATGAGCAGGGGAAGGGGCAGAGGAGGAGGGAGAGGGACAAGCAGACTTGCCCTGAGCAAGGAGCCCGCCGAGGGGCTCCATCTCAGGATCCCAAGATCATGACCTGACCTGAAACCAAGAGTTGGACACTTAACTTACTGAGCCACCCAGGCACCCCAAACATTCTTTTAAATTACACTCTAAACTACTTTTCATTTCACAAATATTTGAATCACAAAATAAAAAACAAAAGTCACAAGCACTAGAAGATAATTCCGTAATATGTTGTTCAAGTTTTCCAGTCTCTTTCCTCCGGTCCCCAATTTATTCACTAAATTGTCAACTGTATAGGACCACATTTTTTTCAATTAAAAAATATGCAGGGTAGTAAATTAGCAGATTTTCTCAGTGACAAATAGAGAAAGAGAACTCTGCTCACCTTTCATGAACCTATTTTGCCCATATAACACAAATGTCTGTAGTTCACTAATTTTGAGTTATGATTTGTTCAACACTTTGGAATCACAAAGGCCAGAGAGTCAAGTTCCACACCCAAAGTACATATCTCACTTAGAGAGTCCCAGGCTCCTTTTCTAATACTTCCAGATTAGATTTGATTTGCTTGCTACTTGAAGCAGCAGAAAAATCCCATTTGGGGATGTTTCATGATTGGAAATTCTTCCTATATTATAACCAACTGCTGCTCTATAACTTATAATCCCTCACCTGGCTCCTAGTCTTATACTGGGGTTTCGACTGAACTAACTCACATATTTCCATGATACGAGATCACATAAAAAAAATTACCTTTTTGGAGCAAGGGCTATAGCCTATAATATCTGTATTGTTTATGTATAGTGGAAGGGTTATGTATCCTGCCCAGAGTTTTAACTTCTCCTCCACTAGCCTTAAACAAAACCAGAAGTCTTTGTTCACGTGGTCAAGTTTCTTGAAACAACATATTTGTAATGTCTCAGGCCAGAAATACAGTGGAAAATAATAATTAAAATCTAAGTGAGTATTTTCACTTAATAAAAACATCTTCACATCCACTCTCTCAATATTTCAGGCCTACCTATTTCATGACATTTATGATGTGTAAATTGTTCCCTTTATCTGACCTTTTAGACTTAAGATGCCTCCACACAATGGAAAATATGTCTCAAGAAAGTAGAGGAATCAGGCTACTTGGCTTTCCTCATCCACCGTATCTCATTTCTATCAACAACTTAATATGAGCCGTAAATTTGGAAACAAGTTTATTCATGTATTGCTTATGTATTTAGGGAAATGTCTTATTTTTTTCCAACGATAGTCACTTTTGCTAAATAAAACGACAACAAATATAGTCTCTCCAGAGTCTCTGAATTCTGTTTTTCTGTGACACAGTGTCCTAACACGTCCCCTGATGGAACCCACCCTCTTTTACTAAGTGAACCGCAGTCACTTAGGTAATCTTCTTAAAGTCTGAATACTAGAACAGATGGTCCAGGCAAGTATGAAGTTCAGCTGCCCATTCCATAACAACTGTACTGCTTTAAATGATTAGGGGAATCACGGCAGCCAGGAAATGTTTATTGTTTTGGAAAGAGGGTGGGTCAGGATGGGATTTCACTTTCACTCTTTCCTAGAGGAAAATATTCATCCAACAGATCTTCGTGACATATCAGACCTGCAGTCTCCGTTTGCCAACTGTCAAGATATCCGATGGTTAAGGCAACTGGGAAGGGTAGCAAGAAAATAAACGAACTCCCAGCCAAGCAAATGCCAATTATAGTTTGTTTTAAGTGTGCTAGAAAGGATGGCAGGAGGCCAGCAGCATGGTGGATGGACAGGGGTTGCTTAAAGGGCACATAGCAAAGGCTATAGCCTGTGGAATTCCAAAATGACATGATTGGCATGGTGACAGATGGAAGGGGGGTGGCCAGGCTCTTTTAAAGATGACTTATACTCTGTGCCAATCAAACTATTCTTTCACATATAGTTCAAAGCCTCTGTGTATGATGGGAATTTTGAGGCAAAGAGGATGATCTATTGAAAGTTTTAACATGATTAACATGGTTTTAATCAGGAGAGTTACCACGTACTGGTGACCGGCGAGGCTTCGTCAATAGGCGGTCCAAACCCATTTGGAGAAGACAAAGAAAAGGGGGGTTTTCTTCAGTGTGACCCATTTCCTGGATCAGAGTGTAGCCGGGGTACAGGGGTGCAGGAGCGTCTGGCTCTGAGGGTCCCAAACCGATGAGGTTTGGCCACTCCTCCCTGGCAAAATCCAAAGACAGAGAAATGAGTCGTTGTGAAACAGGAAAGGAATTTATTTCAGTGAGGCCAACACTGGTAGGAAGACAGCAGACTAACATCTCAAAGACGGTCTCCAAAGTGCTGAAAATACTTCCGAGGTTTATATAAGAAAAATGTGGGGCAAAGGTGGGTGGGTACATGCAGCCAGGCATGAAGGTCAAATCGATCATTGTCTTGGAGTCGATCATGGGGTTTCTTGCTGGCTCAGGGCAATCCTTCTGCTTAAGGATACATTAAGTTCAGTTGTGCTCAGGGTCTTCCTCCTGAGCTTAGAGACAAGCTGGAAAGAAGAACCCAACTAGAAAGCTTGAGGTCAAAGTGGAGACAACCAAAGTCCTCTTTTAAGAATAAAATGAAGTTACTTCTCACTTCAAATAGCACTTGTATCTGGTTACTCAAGCAATTAAATTTAAGTAGTAAAGACCCAAAGGTTCATACCTGGATAGTCAAAACCTTTTCTTCACTAAAGCGAATGTCAGTGTATTTGGTTATGCAGGGGAGAAAAAACAATTTTTCCTCTATTCTTCCAGTTTCTTGGCTGAGACCCCTTTACAATAAAACAGAGCTTAACGGTAGAAAAACAGATGTTTAATAACATGTATACCTCCTGTATACGTGGGAGGTACCCAGAAAAAAATGAGTAACTCAAGAAATGGCCCAAGCCATCACCTGCAGTAACCATCTCCAGGTAAAGACAAAAAAAGATGTTGGTGTGGGAGGTCATGGGGAGACAGGTTTTCAGGCAAAGCACAGTCAACAAGGGTATGGGTGTTATTCAGATTGAAGTCCTTGCCTTCCCCATTGGTAAGAGTTTCTATAAATGTAGTCACTCTCCTCTTCCCTGTATAGAGAGGGAGGCACCCTTACAAATGGAGATTTTCCTCATAAATGTAAATTGCTTTTGCAAAAGAATAACTTCTACTTGGTTTCAGAGCTTCTCTTGTGTTTACTGTTTTTTAAAAATAATCAGCCTAAATAATCCTTATGCTAAAAAGGCATATTTTGGGGTGACAAATTCTGCCCCCTCTTTAGTCAGCATGCGGGAATTATGTGGCTTAAATTGACTCATATATTTGTCTGGATGCACTCCATCAAATGATTTCATTGAAGAATAAAATCCACTTCCTTGGGGGAAGGCAGTTATAGTGTGGGCATGACAGGTAGAGAAATTTGCATTTAGAAATATAAAAAAGAAACAGTCTTTAAGTACCTTTTTAGGTGAATTTTTACGTGGTCAATGTTAGCAAATTTAAAAGGTGGAAGGCTAGCATTAAAGTAGAAATCCAATCATGTGTAGCAGAAATGCACTTTATCAAGCACATTTTATCAAGTAAATTCTAATGGAAATATCCTAGCAAGTTTTCCCCAAAAAGTGAATTTCACTTTCTAAAATATACACATTCCTGAAATGTGAGTCTCCTAAAATACACTTTCATTAATTAAGCCATTGCAAGGTAGCGCATTAGAAAAGTTCATCATGTATTTCTTTATTTTATGCTTTGTTTTTTTTGAAAAGTTAATCATTTTAAGGTATATTATAATGTTGTCAGGAAAGCTGAAATGACATGCCTTTAACCTGCTTCCAAGGAAGGAGCTCTTTATGTGGCAACTACTTCAGATTCTATTTCTTTGGTTTCACAACAATATTCATGTTGATTCATGGAGAGAATTAGGTTGTGAGATGATGTAAAAATTAATACAGGGAAACCTCACAAAAATGGAGTCAGGAGGCCAGCAGGTGGAGCTCTTATGCCCTACCACTCTACATCCATTGCAGACCCAACAGCAAGAGATGGACCTTGCAGGTGCGTACTACTTTTCTATCCCCACAGGAGGAAGAAAGCCTTTCCTCCTTCCCTGATAACAATCAGCCAATGAGAAACAGTCACACCTGGGTCAATGGGAAGCCATCATGCTTTGAATTCCCAGTTTACACTATAGACTTTTTGCTTATAACAGCCTTCTCAATTCCCCCTTTTCATTTATAGAGTTCCTCTCCTTTGTTCTGTGAACCTGCCTTTTATTGTAGCTTACTTGTCCTGGCCCGCAATTCTCTGCTATTCCTGAATAAGCCCACTTTTGCTGGTAAAAGAACTGGCAGTTTTATTTTAAAGGTTAACAAAGACTACCTAGATGACTTTACATTGTTAAAAGATAAACTGAGGAATATTTGAAATCCAAAGTGTTCATTTGAGCAAAAATCAATTTGAATCTGGCACATCCAACCTAGCAGAGAGAAAGGAGCTCCAAGGAGCTGTACGAAATTAAAGATTTGGTGAGCCAGAAGGAAGTAGGAACAAGGAAGTTCTACTAAGCAAAAAGCAGGTTGGATATTGCAAAGTTACCTTCCTTTAGGGGATGGTAGGGGCCCATCAGGTAAGATTACCTAACTAGTGCTGATCAGGTGACTCCTAACTGACTGGGGTAAGATTCCATTTCTGGGAGAATCAAAATGATAATTACATGAAACCTGTTTGTTGACAGGGGGTTTCACATTAGCGACTCCACTTTGGGTCTGTTGTCTTCTTGTTAACAATATACATATTATTTTATTAGGTCAATGCAATATGATTCAATTTTGCTATTCAAAGTATAGATTAACTTCTAAAGAGGTGTGATTTTTCCCAATGAAATAAGATTAGGGCGAACAAGTATAACCATTCCCCTGAGGAGTTATGCCCACTCAACATTTCTACCCGAGTCTTCTCCAGCGTCCTCAGGTCGATGTAGCCATACAACAGGCCAGAGATGCAGGTAGTGGGGCTCTCAACTGGGATAAACGTGGCACAGAATAGATCAGAAGTTTCTCATCCCTGACTACTCAGTACTCACCATAACCATCTGGAGAGTTTTAAAGAGTCCTGATGCCTGATGTCTATGCCCAGGGATTTTGACTTAGTTGGTCTTAGGTGTGTGGTGGGTATGGTGATTTTGAAAGCTTTCCAGGAGATTCTAATGTGCAATCAGAGTTGGGTATCACTGCTCTAGATTGATCCAGTGATTCTTAAATTTCTCTGGTGATAAGGGTCCCCAAGATGCTTGTTAAAAGTGTGTCTAATCAGCTACTCGAGTGATTTGATTCGGGTGGTCCTTGAGCCACATTCTGGAAAAAAAAATCAAAAAACTAAAAGCAAAACTATTGTTTTACCTTATTTGTGTAAGCCCTGGGCTTGTCACCTGGTGACACCAACTTCAGCTATGTGAGAGTTCACTCAGAGTACATAATTCTTAATTTTGGCATTTCTCAACATTCACGGAAACAAAAACTTTCACAGAAGCTTCTATACAATTGTGTTGCCACACGCAATGCCAGGGGCAATTCCAAATTCCCATAAGTCAGACAAATCTCCAGCCAAGAAAAAAAAATCTAAGTAATGCAGTAGATGGCACTCAAAATAGACTAAAGCTCACGCAGCTCCAGAAGGTTTTTTTTTTTAAGATTCTTTTTGTTTTAATGTACAAAATTTTATTTTAAGTATTTATTTGTCTATGACCCCACAATTCTTTCTTCAGGTGTTTATCTAGAGAAATGAAAACATGTATCCCTGAAAAAGACTTGCACAAGAATGTTTACAGCAGTTTTATTTATAATAACTAAATGCTGGAAATAATCTAAATATCTCTCAACAGGTGAATGAACAAATAACATGGAAGGGCACATGGGGACATCTAAGGTCTACACTGCTTATCCACCTTGTACGTTTATTTAGGGAGATTGAGTTAGTACCCGAAGTATTACTTGAAGCACTTTGAAATGTAGTATCTTCTGCCCTCATGGCATGTACTGAGAGACAAGTAGATATGAGCACACATGCATATTGTGTGTGAGAAGATAAATATTATGTCAGTTTTCTCCTGTGCATACCTTCCATGATAAATCATAATTTCCTCACCAAATAGATGTCCTGAGTGAATTCCAATGAAAAATCTTATAAGTAGCAAGACAAAAGAGAAAGAAATAACATTAAGAATTTCAAAAACCTCATTCATGATATAAATTAATTCAATGAGTTGTACAACAAACACATATCCAGACCTTGTTATATTCCAGGCTCAAGATCTGACAGGGCACATAAACAAGGTCCTTGTCCTCAGAGTTTGGGTTCTGGAGGAAGATACATAGAAGTTGACAAGCATTTACAGAGTAGTGTGGTAACTGCTAGATTAAAGGAAATACATGAGACTTTGAGAGGTCTGTAACCAGTCTAGGGAGAGGTCAGACATCTAAGGAGGTGACCAAGAAGAGAATTGAATAAAAAAGAAAAAAAAAAGAGGAAACCAAAGGGTTGTGAGGAATCGAAGTCAGCTGAACATGCATGAATATAGAGAAGGTTGGGAAAGGAAAGAAGGGGAGGTGTTTAGAGTAGAGAAAGATGAGGCAAAAGAAGTCAGAAGAGTCAACAATGAAAGGCTGGGTTAGGGATGTTAAGGATTTGGGGGGACGCCATCTTGTCAAAAACAGGAAGCCTTCAGGTACAAGACTTTCACACCTGATATTTTTATGATCATGTTTGTGTTTAAGAAGGAGCACTCTAGATGCCACCTTTAAGAATATTTCAAGAAACTTAACTAGCTGCAAAGAAGCCTCTCCTGACGCCTGTCACCCTTGTCCCATTTAAGAGCAGTGCTGCAGGACTGTGCACCTTGTACAAGGAGTTTCATGCACCTTGTAGGCTCTTGGGTCTGGCTTCTATCACTCAACAATATGTTTTGAGATTCATCGTGTTGCTGCATGTATGAAAATCCTTCAGTTCCTTTTCTGTATATTATTCTAGTGTGTGTATAGACCACAACTTATCCATTCTATTGTTAATGCATATTTGAGTAGTTTTTCATTTCATAGTTGATTTTCAAAGTTATTCATTTTAGTTCTTGAAATAAAAATTTACCTTGTACCTCATAGTGTCCATAAATCCAAAAGTTTCCTGAAATAATCATGTTAGATTTGGAACAAATCAAGTGTATAATTCTATTTAATCTGAATGAGATATCATAGTATTTCTGGCTACAAGTGACCCATATAACTTAATTAAAATTAATAAATTAACTTGGAAATTCTTTGGTGTTCATGTATAATAAAAATGATATTGAAATGCCTCTTAGGTGCTTAGTAAAACCACCATGATTAATATTATTCTTCATATCAAATAATGCTTTCTTCACCATAATTAATGTGGCTAGAGTAAATTTTAATGAGTTATATATAATTTTACACAGAATGATTCAGAGATATAACATGCATCTGTGTGTGTGAGAGAGAGGGAGATTATTGATAATTACTTATGGACATGATAAAGGCGGTGAAACTTTAGTTTTTAAGTGGCCATAGACTTGTACTGATCATTAAATTTTGATGCTCAAAATACTAACTCCAGTGTGTGAACCTGGTGAGGCTTTTGTTTTATTTCATGGACATATTTATTTTCTGCCTTGGGAATAGGAGTTCAATTCAAAATTATTTAATGCGAACCTGTTATATGCCAGGATCTGTGGATCTATGCTGGGCAAATGTATGAAAGTAAGTTGTATGTTTTGCTTTTCTACCCATATTCTCTGATCTTCTAAACCCTTCTTCCTTCCTTCCTTCCCTCCCTCCTTCCTTCCTTTCCTCCTTCCTTCCTCCCTCCCTCCCTCTTTGTCCCTTCCTCTTTCTCCCTTCCTTCCCCTCCTCTTCCCCTGCTTTTCTTTCTTTTCTTCTCTCTCTTTTTTTAAACAGGAGAGGAAGATCTGTGTCCCTGAGTGCATATGAAGCTGTTGGGGGCTGAAGTTGTTTTATTATGATAATGCCATCATTATCATTTTAAACCTAGAGATTCCTTCATGCCTGGAAGCCAAGGAGAAGGGGCAAGTTAAATTGAAGTCTAACTTCAATCAAGTAAACTAATCTCCAAAAGATTGGGACCAAAGGTTTTCCTCCTGACTGGGAAATCATGGGCACATCCCTTCCTGTAAGAGAGTCAATCGTGCTGAGTAAATAGAAGGGCCTCCCAACAACACAGAAAATGACACTCACAGGGAAAGACATTTTTCTTTAGAATTTGGTTTTAGAGTTGCCCACTTTAAACTGGAAAATGGCAGGGCTTTCAAGTCACTTTTCAAAGCCATTTTAGAATATTGAAGTGGGTGCAGGAAGGTTCCACTACTTGTATTTTTTTCATAGGAGCGTTTACCTGTGTAGTGGCCATTAAAATGAACACAAACCCCAGGACTTGCACAATATAAAATTTTTAATGAAAAGGGTTTGAAATCCCTTTTATTTTGCCTTGAATCTAAATGTGGTCCGATTCAACGATATTGCAGTTTGTCAAGAAGTTTCTTTTTGAAACAATCCAGGCACAAATTATAAAACTTTTTCAGATTCCTCATTCTTTAATTCATTCATAAATATTTATAAAACATATTAGATTGCTTGTATTATATGGAGATATATAGCTATACATATAATATGCCCCCCAAAACATATTCTTGTAATAAGGTCGCTGGTTTTCTCCTTATATGTCAATTTTAATATTTTTTTTGCAAAAGAGAAATGTATTAGCCAATATCTTCTTAGTAATATATACTCCTTGGTTTTATATCTCTATATATCTATAGATATATATCTATATATATATCTATATTAGAGCTGTGACAAAATCTTATATATATAGTAGAAATATATATAAATATATATTATGTACTTTATAGACACATATAAGTAATACATTATATTATTACATTATATACATTATTATTTATATATTTGTGTGTATATATATGTATGTGTATATATATATACACACATATATATATAATTTTAATTCTATGGCACAAGGGCCCTTAAAAATCTCTTGCTGAAAGACCCCTAATCTTCATTAAAGTGCCATTTTATTCCTGGACTCCCTTTTTTGTTTGCTGGTGTTAGTCACAACTATTTGCATTTGATGTAATTTAATGACAGTTTGTCCTGATAATGGTCAGGCTCTTTTTCTGTCTCCCAGAAACAGCACAGAGGGAAAGAGACAAGTTGGTTAAATCCTGGCCAAGCATCATTCAATGTATTACTGTATAATCACCCTTTGAAAGCCTTTGTTTGGTTTAAAGTTTCTTTTAGAAATGCCCCTTCAAGTCACAAAAGGCTTTACTTTCTTTCTTTTTTCAAGATTGCATTTATTTATTTGAGAGAGAAAGGGAGACGGAGGGGGTGCAGAGGAGGAGGGAGAAACAGACTCCCTGCTGAGCAGGGAGCCCAACTCAGGAGACTTGATCCCAGGACTCTGGGATCATGACCTGAGCCCAAGGCTTAATAAACTGAGCCACCCAAGCGCCTTATAAAAGGCTTTTCTCTCAAAATATTGAGAAGCAGCCAGACTTCAGAGCCATTTCAAGTGAAGTCAGAATTTTAGGACTCTCTGAAGCATTCCCACAATGGAAGGATAAAGGAACCATTCCTGGAGAATGGTAGAGAAAAACCTGGGAGAGAGTAGACTTTCCGGCCATCTGCGAAGCCGAGGCACGTCTTCCTTTCTTGTTCAAGGGCTAGCGCTCTCAACGAAGGAGCAGGACATCATCAGGGCAGCTCTGGCGAGGGAACCTGCGATCCCATTTATTCCCGTATTGGGCACTCGGTGATTTCCCCATTCCATTTTCTTACTTAAACACGAAAAAAAATGTAACCACCAGAGGGCGGAAGACATTACATTTCAAAGCGCTTAAAGTACTAGTCCAGCCACTAACTCCATCTCCCTAAGCAAACTTGCAAGGTGGATAGACAGCGTGGCCTTTCGATGTCCCCCTTGTGTCCTTCCATGTCGATCACAGATCCTTCCTCTTGCCTCTGAGCCTGCATCAGCAGTATTATTCCCACCGCTTGCCAAATAGATGACACCATTTTTAACCTTCTATTTTCATCAAATTAAGCCATCCCTTGTCCCTTGGGTCAAGGAAATGGTGAGTTATTCAAAAGAACTTTAGGCTGTATCCCTATGCCTGAAAGCATTTTTCTACCTAAAATGCAGAAACAAACATCGGAAAAGACGCTCTTACCTGCTTATTAGCCAAGTGAATTCCTCCCTGTCTCCCTTTCCTGTTTCCTTTCTTTATGAACACTGTCACCTCAGGTCCTGTGACTTCACTTTTTTTCTCTTTACATTGGCTTCTCGGGGCTATATTGACCTTTTGCCCTTAGTGATGTTGTGCAGGCTTACCAGCCCGCACTGTGACCAGATAAGGATCCCTCCTCATCTGTGGTGCCCTGCTGCTCAAAAGTGACTCACTTCCCACTTCCACGTGACCTCCTCTAGAGTCTTTAGCCCTGTGTCTAGGAGATCCATGTCTTATCTAATGCTTGGCACCACCCTTACTAGGTGCTGGACTCTAAATTAAACTTGAATGTGGCATGCAGGGGGCTGTTGGCGGCCTGTCGAACTTGAAACCCTTTGGGTAATGTTGCTATGGCAACTGTGTTTAGGCGAATGACAAGCCTGAGTGGACCGAAGGCTTCTTGCTCCCCCTTTCCACTACACTTCCGATTCATGAGACCATCCAGGTGGAGGTAGATAGCATCTCCTACATCTCCTGTCACCATCATCAAGACTCTGCTCTCATACTGCTTTTCAAGGTGGTTTCTGCCTCCAGTACCTTCTTCTGTTCCTAATACATCAGTGCTCTGGAGGAACGTAGTAAAGAAGCAGTTCCCAAATCTGGCAACATTAGAATCATTTAGAACGCTGTTAGGAAGTAGACACCTGAGCCTAATTCAGTAATCCTGGTATTCGGGGCTTGGTATTTTCAGTAGATACCCCCAAACTGTTCTCATTTGGTGGGGTAGACACCTTCTATTGTTGTTATAATATCTATACCTGATTATTCCCTGTTCACAGAGTCTCGATTAATGAATCAAGATCAGGGAGACACCTACAACTCAAAGAAAGTGCTCTCCACTTAGATGAGTCATGACTGACCTAAACCAATGTATCAGTTAGGGTAGGGCTAGCTCTGTAACAAGTAGACCCAGAAAACTTCATAAATAAACAAAATCAAAGTTCATTTCTCATTGACAGAGGAGTCAAAGTGGGTGTGTGTCAGGGGATGTTCTGTGTGGTAATTCATGGGCATCTTGCAGCTCTACCATGTCTCTTGGCCTTAGAGTACTTAGCTTCCATCCAGGACGGACACACACACGCACAGAGTGAGAGACAGAGAGAGAGAACAGGGAGGGAAGGGACACCTACACTTACTCCTTCCCATTTCCTTACGGAAGAGACAAGATTACTACCGTGCACGTTGTATGGTCAGGATCTGGCCATATGGCTCCGCCTACATTCCGGAGAGGCTTGGAAATGCTGCTTGCTCCTACGGAGGAAGTGCTTTCTCAGCAACCATTCTTTTTTTTTTTTTTTTAAGATTTTATTTATTTATTTGACAGAGAGAGAGACAGCCAGTGAGAGAGGGAACACAAGCAGTGGGAGAGAGAGAGGAAGAAGCAGGCTCCCATCAAGCCCGATATGTGGGGCTCGATCCCAGGACCCTGGGATCACGCCCTGAGCTGAAGGCAGATGCTTAATGACTGAGCCACCCAGGTGCCCATCTCAGCAACCAATCTAAACTACAAAAGGGAAGCAAAACTCTTTGATACACAGCAGGTCACCTTGGCCATGGCTGATCACCATAATCTTATTCTCCTTTGCCAAGGATGTATTGATGGTAGCCATGTGATGAATCCTGCCTAGTGACATATGAGAGGACAGCTTCTGGAAATGCTTTTGTTTTCCTCATAAAAGTTAACATGACTTTTAACCTCTTCTGAACGAACTTCTTCTTTTCTCCTCTCTGGAAGGAATATGCAATGATAGTGGCACAGCAGTCATCTGGAAACCACGAGGGAATATGGACAAAAGCCAACATGTAAAGGATGTTGAGTAGAAAAAAAGGAAAGAGCCTGGTTCTTTACTGTGTTCTTCAACCACTTATTCAGTCTTAAATGTTTTGTTCTCGATGTATTACTACTTAAAAAAGCATATAACCCCAATATCTTCAAGCTACTTTAGTTTTCTAATCCTGGCTGATAGCGGTGCACAGATCACAATTTGAGAAACACTGATCTAAAGTGTCCCCAACCCCTGAGCCTTACATGGGAGACACTGTGTGGAAAATGCTACCTGCCTATTCTTCTAATAAACACACAGCACCTGTTCATGTAGATAGCTTACGTGACTTCAGTGACCTAAAAGGACCATCACAGGGATAACAGTTATAAACATCAGTTCTGGTTTCTCGACTAACCTGTCCTGTGTGCTATCCTTTATTTTAGTAATCTACTCTGAAAATCTTGGAAGGGGAAGCTGAACACATTGTCAAGTAATGGCAAGGCTCATGGAAACATCATGAAGTACTTGGTTTGTTGGGAGGGATTCAGGCACAAAATGTTAGCAGTCATGGGAAAAATATTTTCATCACAGAAAATACTTGCCGGTGTTTCTGTCCATTGAGATAACTCTCTCTGGGAGGGGAGTTTTGAGGGGAGAGATAATGCCCAGCTAGTGTGAACTGAATGTGTGTTCCAGTTTCCCCAGGATGGACCAGATCTGGCATTTCCCAGCTTTGCTAACTGCACCCAAATTACATTGTCACCCTGTTTATAACCTTAGAATATGCCATAGGCGTGTAGGGATGACTCTATCTGTATTTACAGAACCTACTTTCAAAGATATCACAATCACATGTTCTTCAGCTCAGAGAATTCTTCCAGCCTCCCACTCACTTAGTGAAGCTAGGGCTTCCCATAATGTCAAAGGGTACCGAGCAAATGATCCAAAGTGCATGGTACTCTATACATTGGGCAATTCAAACTCCAGCCAAAGGGCAAAGAGGCTCATCATTTCAGCACGTCCGAAACCCAATATGTGTCAGTGTAGGCACCACACATGGTGAATGGGAAGCCCTACTGCAGGCTTCACATCATGGCTTCCCCCTCTTCATGTTTTCAGTCAATAGTCTTGCTCCCAAAAGCTTAAAGCATAGTTAGAAATACCTTAGAATCCCATTACTAGGGTCACACAGAGACTTCGAATCACTCAGAGTACCATCTTGTCTGTAATCCCTGGGGCCTCCAGCTCTGAAGACAACACTTTGAAAGAAGGATTCACTCAAAGGTGGTTATTTCAGTTGCCTTGCTTAGGAAACTGGAAGTGGCTAGCACCATTTACATAAAACTAAATAAAGAGTTGTTTTCCTTCCCACCCATAGGGACAGTTTTATAGTTAAACTTCCCAGAAGGCCAGAATCCCATTGGCTGGCTCTAAGGAAGCAAACTTCCTTGTTTCTTGTTTATTTCGCCAGCCTCCATTTCTCAGTTCCTGATCTATGGACCTTAGGTTTGAGTTCAGCTTTGCCCTTTCGTCAGAAGCTACGTAACCATGGAAAGTCACTGAAACTTAAGGCTCATTTTTTTCTCTAGTAACACTGGGATCATCCAAGTACTTGTCCCATGAGTGCATAAGGATCATGTAAATATAATAAATTGGCTGAACTCAGAAGAACACAACTGGGAAAAGCCCTTTTAACACTGTGTTGTAGATCTTCCTTCTTTCTTTCTTATATTTATCATTACATCAAACTTGAAGAACAATATTATAGTTTTAGTTGTTAGAAATTCCCACCCAGGGCAGGAAAAAAAAAGCGAGTGACTATATAAATACCCCCCCCCAAAAAAAAAAAACCACACATACATGCTAAGTCAGGCCTGGCCTGTGATGTGTCGTTATTAAGCAAAACTGTAACCATTCCAATCCTGTTGAACCCAGAGTAACTCCATTTTTAGCTGTTTTACATTTAAACTCCTAGGAAAAATGTCATTTCCATAAACGTTTCTGCAGCTAGAAGTATTTGGAATCTAGAGGATTATGTAGCATCACCATAAAACACACCATCTATGCCAGATATTTTAAGATTGATGAGTGTTGTAGGAACGATACGACGAGAACCACTGTGATCCGGGACTATCCTAGGTAAGCTGAAAATCTGCACCTTTTAGGTTTAAATGAAGATATCAGAATAATATTCAGCTGTGAATGCTAACAACCCACCCAACCATGGCTAAAAAAAAAAAGAAAAAGAAAAAGAAAAATTTGTCTGATTTTCTTTATTAATTTTTAACACCCCCTTCCTTAAATGTTACCTACCCATGGCTGATAATTTGCATACATGATAGTAGGTCCCCAGGCTCCTTCCTGGTCCAAAATGGTTGCTCATGCTTCATCTGTCAGGTCGATGTTGGAAAGAATAAAGAGGATCTTGCCTTCTCCTTTTAAAGACGTGCAGCAATTGCACATAACACTTCTCCTCATATCCCATTAGCCAGATCTAGTTCCCGTTGCCACATCTAAGCTATGTGGGAGTGGTTCTCTGGCTATAAAAGAAGGAAAGAAAATGACAGTGGGGACCAGCATTTTCTGCCATTGCAACATTTAGTATTAGGTATGTGAATGGACCAGATGTCTATCCAACATCACACAATAACGGTTATACCAGAAACTTCAATTTGATTCTGTCATCACTTGCTTTGCAATGTTTGTGCCAACATATTTTGCTACTTTCATGTAATGAGCACTCAGTGGATGGTAACTACTATTGAAATATGCTCCTTTTTGTTGAAGAAGCTTAAAATACTTGCAATGGCGAAACTAAAACAAAAAGTGGAGTGAGGAAGCATGCGTACGTGTGCACTCACACACACACACACACTCTATGTACAGAGTGTATGGTGCATCCTAAGTGCTTCAGGGATGAGACAACATGTATCCAGACAAGGAAGGCTATTGGAAGACCTTGATCTTTATCTGAAACATACAGATGGTATGCTTTGGTTACAAGGAGGGAAAGGAGCAGGCAATCCAAATGGGGGCAATGACATGAGCAGAGGCATAAAAGCAAAGTGAGACCAACGAGAGAAAATAACCAACTCAGAGCACAGTGCTTGTTAAAGAGGAGCAGAGGGGGAGGTGCAAGGATTATGTGGAGACAGCAGATTTTGATTCTCCCACACATACCTGTTGGCAGAGCTTTTGCATATATCTACATAAATCATGCAACCATTTGTGCTCATTCTGGGCACAGAGATGGAGAAAAATAATTTATCAAACATTGAAATATATAAGAAGATTCTTAATGCTTTTGACCAAGGGAACTCTGTGCCCATTATTTTTTTTTTGAAGATTTATTTATTTATTTGAGAGAGAGAGAGCTCATGCAAGTGGGGAAAGGGGCAGAGGAAGAGAGAGAGAGAGAACCCTCAAGCAATCTCCCTGCTGAGCATGGAGCCCCACATGGGGCTTGATCTCATGACCCTGAGATCATGACCTGAGACACAATCACCAGTTGGCTGCTTAACCAGCTGAGCCACCCAGGCACCCCCGTGCCCATTATTACACAAATACGCCCTTGTGTGCAGTAATCTTACACAAATTCTTCAGACAAAACATTCCTAGCTCTTCTTTGGGGAGACTTAAGTCTTCAAAGAAGTGTTTTGAGGTGAGGGAAGAGATGGATAGCGTTTCTGAGATTGAGCTCAGACTCTTCTAGGTCTTTTCCCAGCAGTTTGTCAGATTAAACATGTTTTGTAAAGAAGAACTCAGAATGCGGTTGGAGCTCCTGGTTTTGTAGAGGAAGCAAACAGGAATAACTCCCACATTGAATGATAAGAATAGTTCCTTCCATTCTCTCGGTCTTCTTGCTCATCTTGCCAAAATCAGGAAGCTCCAAGAAATAAAGACATTTAAAAAACACAAATAGAGATCTCTTTCTTTTTTTTTTCCCCCTGCTTCTTTACATTCGAAGTGCAATTGCATCTTTTCTTTACCAAGTAATTGAAATGTTATGTCCATACATGGATAAATCTCAGCTTTTATTTTTGGTCACTAAAATCCCAAAGCAGAGAATTGAACCCAATTGCTTACAAATTTTGAGGTCATGCTTGTGTCCTCTGTGAATATTTGTCTATATTTGCTCTTGGTTTGTTTAATTCACAAAAGGTGGTCAAGTTCTTTCCTCAATGAATCATAGAGTTTCTCAGTTACTTGCCACCAACAAACACAAAAATGGAATGTCAAAGAATCTCAAATAAGAAATTATAATTCTCTGCTGCAGATCAAATGACAGTAGATCATTTGACACATTGCATTCTTCCTGCCATTTAGATCAGCATGGATGATGGCCCAAACTCTCAGTCCCGGCTTAATGAGAATTTTATTAAGAAATATTGCAATATTTTCATTCTTCTGTACCTATTTGTTGTACAAGAGGCAATTATAGCAGTTTGCTCCTAAATGCAAAATGGGTAAAGTACAGAACAGCTAAGCATATTACCACTCAGTTTCAAAATAAAGACATTACTTTGACTCCTGTATTCGAAGACAATTATTTTTGCACAAACGTCCTTAACAGGGAGGGATTTAGTAACCAAAATATTATGCACATAGAGGCGGTGAACCCTCAGCATTTTTTTTATATATTAGGTCAAGATATTTCACTTCCTCCTATTGAGTTGTCACCTAAACCAGCAGTACAGTTTTCTGTTTTAGAAACTAAAAATACCTACGTTTCAAAAAGTGGACCCAGATTTTGTCTTGCATAAAGGGTTCTGAGGCCTTTACTCCAAATAAGCAAACTAAGATGCAAATAATTAATGAATATTAGCCTGGTGCCAAGCACAATATGTAGGAAATGCTAGGGTGTAATGACCTCCCTAGAAGAGGTTGGCTACCTTCTCACACAGCCATGTTATATGGTAGACTTCCATGAAATGGCAATGCACATCGACTTTGCATATTATTTTGGATCACCCCCCACAAGGTAGCTTCCGCGTGATCCTCTGGGGCAATTGTACCACACAGCCTAAAACTGACATTTTCAGTGGATTTGAAAGCACTCAAATTTGGATTGAGAGACAGATAGAGCAGAGCTTGCAAAAGAAAGTGAGATACAAGCATGGAAAGAAAACTGAAGGGGTCACCTGTGTCTTTGGCTTCTAATAGAAAAGTGGGATCTAGGAAAGAGCACTGCCAACAAAAGGGGTGTCAACAAGAATCTTGAGGATGTTACCTAAATATGCCTATGTTGGCCACAACTATGGTGTGGTAATAAATATTCCAGCTGATTCCAAACAGCAGAGTTCTGACTTCCCTTTGGCTCTCTCTTCGTGTCCTTCTGACTTGACTTAATTGATGAGAAAAAAAATGATGATTTACCTGGCCTTGACTGTTTGGGAAACAAAGACTCTGACAAAGACGGGAGGAGAAGACGTTCTTCTTGGTTGACAGGGGCAGTCAAGTCCTCAACAGAGGAGAAAGAGGCTTACGAACTTCACATTTTTTTCTTGAGTATAATTCCCAGAACACATTCTTGACCATGGCCATTTGCCAGTTCAACAGCTATGTTTGCCACCCAGTTTCTTTTGAATTTACCATAATGTGTTCTGTCAGAGCCAATGCATAAGCTCATTTTTCCCCAATTCTCTTTTGTTTCACAGGAAACTACCATCAAATACAAATATACTCACAGGATATTAAACATCACTCTTACTTAGCCCAAGATTTCAGAGTCTGAGAGAAACATGGCAAAGGTGGTTTGACTCACTGAATCCAGTGTAGTCAAAGAACCCTGTGACAGAGGCTGACAAACAGGGTGCATATTGAGGATTCTGTTTTTATTTTTTCTCTAACTGAGAATGTATCAATCTGTTGAGGCATTTTAAGGATTTGAATTGCTTTGCCAATATTTATTTGAGATGTGACTAGAAGCTACAAGTTGATTATGAAGCCAGGAAGAGGAGAACAGGAACATTTATTGAGCTAAATACATTGGCAGCAACTCAACCCACAAGAGGCAGATAAAAATAAGTGAAAATAAACAATTAGTAATGTGTGTCATTTAGCTCACAATACAGTATATGCTTTTTTGAGTTGAATATGAAACATTCTATACCTGACTATACACATACCAGCTTAGAAAGGAGAGAGGGCTGAATAGTAGGCACACTAAAAATAATTGTATAGTGGAAAGAAATGACCTTTCAAGCATTCTTTGGGTACAAAGGACCCTGAGATGTCTTCTAGGCATGAGGTCCTATTCTTCCATAAATGATGAGACTGGTATTACTTTAGACATCTTTTGTTTTCGTTTTATGATTCTGTTTTTATATTATTTATTTTATTTTTTTGTTTCAAGTTTTTATTTAAATTCTAGTTAGTTAACAAATAGTGCAATCTTGGTTTCAGGAGTATAATTTAGTAACTCATCACTTAGATATAACACCCAGTGCTCATCACAAGTGCCCTCCTTAATACACATCACCCAGTTAGGCCACCCCATGCCCACCTCCCTCCATCAACCGTCAGTTTATTCTTCATAGTTAAGAGTCTCTCATGGTTTGCCTCCCTCTTTTCTTCTCCCTATCCCCACGTTCAGCTGTTTTGTTTCTTAAATCCCACATATCAGCAGTGCAATCATATAGTATTTGTCTTTCTTCTGACTGACTTGTTTTGCTTAGCATAATACATTCTAGTCCATCCACATCATTGCAAATAGCAAAATTTCATTCTTTTTGATAGCTGAGCAATATTCCATTGTGTGTGTGTGTATATATATATATATACACACACACACATACACACATATATATATACACACAATATTCCACTGTGTGTGTATATATATATATATATATATATATATATATATATATACACCACATCTTCTTTGGCCATTTATCAGTCAATGGTTATTTGGGCTCTTTCCATAATTTGGCTATTGTTGATAATACTGCTTTAGACATCTTAAAAACAATAAGCATAAAAGACTCTTCTTTCAATTGTTGTTGTATTTCAAGCTTTATATTACCTTAATAGAATAGCAATTTAACAGTAGACCCCAAAGGCACCATGGAAATCTAACTTTGCTGGAAGACATAGAAGGAGCCCTGAGGAAGGAGACAGAGCTCAAGAGTGATTGGCTAGATAAATCTCATGCCTTCTGGGAAAAAAGGAGGTCATGATCTTCCTATGTCTGGAATAGGAAGTTGCGGGGAAAAAATGACTCTAGAAGAAATAGCTTCTGCCTTAACCTGATATGCAGATGTAGTTATCCGGATTATTCCCTACTGGGAATGGCCAGCAATCCCTGTACCAGTGGATGAAAGATTATTCTGGACTTCGCTGTGAAAGAGAGGAGAAGGCAAAGGGGTCAATGCTCAGAGACAAAGACCCTTTGCTCTTCTTAGCTCCCGCCTTTATTGGTGCTTCAGGTTAATCATAAATCTTTATCACTGTGTTTCTCAAACAAGTGATGTGTGACCAGGAGTCTTACTGGAACTAGGAGGATCCGATTACTGGAAAGATACAATATGCTAATCAGCGTGTTCTACGAGGTGTGCTAAACATAGCCTAGGGGACAATGCGTACATCTCTTAGCTCACAGCGTGTTGTTTGGGCTAAGGAAGCTTCAGGGAAGGCAACTACCCTCAGCATTCCTACAGCAGATCACACAGGCCTTGCCATTCCAAAGGCCTACACCCTCCTCCAAAATCTTCCCTTGCCCCCAGCGGCCTCCATGTTACATCTTAACAAGCCAGGTATTAGGGATGATTTCATGCTCTACATTAACCCCAACAATTACCTAGGGATGAGGTTTCCATCCAGTTACACAGGACAGGAAAACATTGAGAAGCTAGAGCACCAGGCGGGGTTTAGCAAATCAGTGTTTCCTGTAGAGCCTCTGGTGCCCAATGAGAGAAAATAACTGACTTCGAGAATGGGGTCCTTGTTAAGAAGAACTGGAGGGAGAGGTTCAAGGAATGGGTAGAGGTGAAAAGAAGGCAGACTTGGATTACACATGTAAAACAAATAATTGTAGACCAGAACTTACACCCTTCACAAAAATGAAGTCACAATGGGTCGCAGACCCAAAGATGAAGCAAACAAACAAACAAAAACCCCTGTAAATGTCCCAGAAGATAACAGAGGAGAAAACCTAGCTGACTGGGAGTATGGTGATGCCCTTTCAGATACGATACCAAAGATACAATCCATGAAAGAAATAATTGGTAACCTGGACTCAATTAAAATTATAAACTTCTGCTCTGCAAATGACACTATGAAGAGAATTAGAAGACAAGCCGCAGAGAAAATATTTACAAAAGACACATCTGATAAAAGACTTTTATTCAAAATATACAATGAACTCTTAAAATTCAACAGTAAGAAAACCAAAAACCTGATTAAGAAATGGGCCAAAGATCACCAAGGAAGATCTACAGATGGCAAATAAGCATATGAAAAGATGTTCCACATCAGATGTCATCAGGGAAATACTAATTAAAATAATAAGGGCATAGGGCTACGTACCTATTGGAATGGTCAAAACCCAGAACACTGATAACATCAATGCTATGAGGATGAGAAGCAACAAGTACTCTCATATTTTGCTGGTAAAAATACAAAATGGTTTAGACACTTTGAAAACACTTCAGAGATTTCTTACAAAACAATCATGCTCTTACCATATGATCCAACCATCGCACTCCTTGGGATTTACCAAAAGAGTTAAAAACTTATGCGCACCCAAAAACTTTCACATGGATGTTTGTAGTAGCTTTAGTCAAAATTGCCCAAACTTGGAAGCAAGACACGTGTTCTTCAATAGGTGAGTGAATACATCAACTGTGATACATTCAGAGAATAGAATATTTTTCAGTGCTAAAAGGAAATGAGCTATGGAGCCATGAAAAGATATGGAAGAACCTTAAATACATATTACAAGTGAAAAAAGCCAATCTGAGAAGGCTGCATACTGTATGATTTTAACTGTATGATGTTCTGGAAAAGACAAAACTGTGGAGACAATAAAAGATCCAGGGTTGCGGGGGTGGGAGCGGTAGGCAGGATGAAAAGGCAGAGCACGAGGATTTTTTAGAGCAGTGAAATACTCTGTATAGTATTATAATGATGCATATATGTTATTATACTTTTGTCCAAAACCCATAAAATGTACAACACCTCGAATGAACCCTCGTTCACTCATTAAGTTAACCTACAGACTTTGGGTAAATGTGATGTGTCCGTGTAGGGTTCTCCTTGGTGAAAAAAATGTCCCATTTTGGTGAGTGAGGTTCATAATCGGGAAGGCTATGCATGCGTGGGGGCAAGGGGTATTTGGGAAATCTCTGCGTCTTTCTCTCAATTTTGTTGTAAACCTAAAACTGCTCTAAAAAATGAAGTCTTTAAAAAAATAAAGAAGAGCATTAGTAATTCTTAGACCTACCAAACTAATGATTATTTGAGGTCTCCAGTACAGTATATATTTATGCATAAATATATAAATTAACGGCCTCATTTGCTGCTAGCCTAAAAATCTGTTTGAAAAAAAAATAGGGAATTATGTTATAAGGATTCCAAACTGTATATTACAAGTTCTTCCTAGCTGGGTGCCCTTTTAAAAAGACAAGTGGTAAAACTTCTATTTTCAGACAGGTTCCAAGGGGTAGTTCTGAGATGACTCCTGAGTTGGTTTATGTTAAAATTGACTGTTTAAACAATTCTTCCTTTGCAGAGAAAGCAAGTAATAAATATAGCCCAAGGGCAGTTTCTTTTTTTTTTCTGTTTACTTAATGCACCATTTTTTAATTAAACAGTTTTAATCCCCAAGATTGACAAGCCAACAATTGCAATTTTTCTTTAAGAAATATAATCAGAAGACAGGTTTTAACCAAAGGTTATCATAACGCTCTCTTTTCGTTCAAGCTGATATTGGCGCTCACGCACTAATACATTTCCACAGAAACAGAGCTCTTCTATGTGGGAGTTTTCATCAGATAAAAGATTTCCTGAATTCATCTTTTCTTTAATCAATTCATGAGGTCTGTTGTCTTTTTTTTTTTTTTTTTAAGATCTATCTATTTATTTTGGAAAGGGTGGGGAGGGGCAGAGAGAGAGGGAGAGAAATCTTCACACAGACTCAGGGCTCAGCATGAAGCCCGACACAGGGCTTGCTGAGAATCCTATGACCTGAGCCGAAACCATGACCTGAGCCGAAACCAAGAGTAGGACACGCAATCGACTGAACCACCCAGGTGCCCCATGAGGTCTGATACCTTAAGTATTAAGTATCCTTAAGAAAAGCAATGCAAATCTATGGAGGATAGAAGTATTTCAACCACCACAGGACTTTCAGAAAGCTTCCTCATCCCTAACAGCCTGTTTCTCTAAATGTGTCTGTTTTATTCTGCTTTACCAGTCGTCTTTATCACATATACCTCCTCTCCTCTGGTGATATTCTTTTCCAAATGAGTTACTACTCTAGGTAGCAGCACTACACAAAAATGTGGAGAAAAATAACTCCTATTATGTGCCTACTAAACAAGCATATTACATACATTATGTAAGCCTCATCAAAAAGAAAAAAAAGGGGAAGGGAAGGGAAGGGGAAGGAAAGAAGGAAGGAAGGAAGGAAGGAAGGAAGGAAGGAAGGAAGGAAAAGAAAGAAAGAAAAAAGAAAGAAAGAAAGAAAGAAAAAGAAAGAAAGAGAAAGAAAGGAAGAAAGAAAGAAAGAAAGAAAGAAAGAAAGAAAGAAAGAAAGAGAAAGAAAGGAAGGAAGAAAGAAAGAAAGAAAAGAAAGGGAAGAAATCTGCATGGTAGATTTTATGTGCAGTTTTACTTTTGAGGAAATCAAACCAAAGATAGTTTTAACAGATTAAGTGATTTTTCCCAAGAATACGCAGCAAAAGAGTGATGAAACCAGAATTTGAATCTATGTTTGCCAACCTCCAAAGCCTAAATTTTTCAATCATACTAAACGGTCTTCCATATTTGTAAAATAATTACAACAATATTTCCCTTGGACTGTTGTTAAGATAATAAATTCAGGTGTTTACGAAGTGCCTGGAAGATGGTAGCCGTTCAACAAACGGTAGGCCAGTTTTGGTACCTGGAGGTGCGGTGCTTCTGTATGTAAGAAATACCTAAAAATGGGGCGCCTGGGTGGCTCAATCGTTAAGCATCTGCCTTCGGCTCAGGGCGTGATCCCGGCATTCTGGGATTGAGCCCCACATTGGGCTCCTATGTTGGGAGCCTGCTTCTTCCTCTCTCACCCCTCCTGCTGGTGTTCCCTCTCTTGCTGGCTGTCTCTCTCTCTGTGTCAAATAAATAAATAAATAAATCTTAAAAAAAAAAAAAGAAATACTTAAAAATGTAGACGTGGCTTTCAGATTGGGTAAGGGCAATGGCTGGAAAAATAGGGAAGAGCATGGTAGGGGGAAGAAAATTCTATCATCTTAGAGAAATCCAAGATCAGAATACAGATCATTGGTAAGAATATGGGCATTAAAGATACTGCTGGTGAACACACAGAGGGAAATGAGAAGAGCAATAGAGAATACCTAACTCATTCTAGACAATACCTACATCATCGTAAGTATACTTTCAGTAGACGTATGAATGTTAAATCATTACTGTTGAGGCTCAGAAGGGAATGAGGACAGAGTATTTGGAAACTGGAGGAAAGACCCTTGTTATCTAGTGACAGAAGGCTTAGCTGGATTTTGTTTTAGGATTAGATAGATGCTAAACTTGCAAATAATGAAATTAGATATTTATCTGAGGACAATTACAAAGCAAAGTGTTGAAGGCGCCACCTAGTTTCTTCTTGCTGTTTATAGTAAAATGCGAGAGGAAAGAGAAAAGTTGAAAAAAGAACTATAAAGCCCAAAGGAACCAGAACTCAATGACTTGGGAACTTCTCAGCTTATCCAGATTTCAGACTATGTTAAAATTAGGAGATTCATGGCCAGCTCAGTGTGCTCTGGAAAGAAAGCCAAGGATGTGTCTGGATGGCATTTGGTTGGTGCCTTGCAAAGACCAAAAGGTCAGAATGTTCAATCACATAGAAAGCTCTTAGAAGATATTAGGTGTTTGAATGATGAATTTCATCAGACAGCTCAGTAGAGGCCAGGAATAGAGACGTGTTTATCCAGGGAAGATTTGTGAAGGAGCCTCTTGTCTCATGAAGTGAATTCCCCAGACACAAATGGGAGACCCACTAGGTTTTTAGAATGTCATATCAATGGAAACGCAATAAGCGTTGACTCAAAGGCACAATGACAAGGTAAAATAAAGGAAGGCTATCCCATTCCCAAAATCCTATAGGCAGGAAACAGGCTGATGAAACTGCTTGCCTCAAACATGTACTATCCTTCGAGAAACAGGAAGGACAAGTCTGAGGGCAGAGCCACAGGTCCAGAGAGAGGATACTCAATTCACGAGCCTTGAATTCTAATTTGCCCTGCTGAATTTTTGAAATTGCTTGGGACTGATGATTACCTTTTCCTTCTGTTTTATTCCTTTGGATCAGGGATATCTATAACTATAAATTATTGTCCTATACCAGCCTCACCGTTGTATCTTGGGAGCAGATGACCTGTTTTCGACTTTCACGACCTATTTTCGACTTTCATGACCTGTTTTCTCCAACAGATGGAGACGGATTTTGTCCCAGGACGGATTAGACCCAGAGCCTCGTCCAGACCTAATTTAGATGATTTGGATGATGAGATTTGGGACTTGGGAGCTGATAAGACTTAGATGAGATTTTGGATTTGAGCTGAGGCTGTAATGGGTTGAGACTTGGGGGGATCTTGGGGTGAGATGAATATATTTTGCTTGTGAGATGGCCATGAAACTTTGGGGGCCAGGTGGGCAAACTGCAGCTGAAGAGGGTTCCTGAAGATGCCGTACCCTATTCCCTGGAACCGGGGAATATATTATCTTACAAAGAAAAAGGGACTTTGCCAGTGTGGTTAAGTTAGGATCTTGAGACAGGGAGATTATCCTAGATTATCCAGATGACCCCGATGTAAGAGGTAGGCTGTAGAATCAGAATGAGAGAAGGTGATGTGGTGACGGAAGCAGATTGAAGTGATTTGCTTTGAATATGGATCACGAACCGGGGAATACAGGGGACTTCTAGAAGCTGGAAGAGTTAAGGAAACACATTCTCCCCTGGAGTCTCTAGAGGAATGCAGCTCTGCAGATACCTTGATGTTAGCTTATAAAGCTCCTTTAGGACTTCTGACCTCCAGAAATATAAGAAAAATAAATTTATATTGTTCTGAGCCGCTAAATTTGTGGTGATTTGTTACACCAGTAATGGAAAGCTATTACAGTATCATAATAATAGCTATTGATATTGTGCTTTTTAATGTATACAGCTAGCCATGGTGATAGATATCTGTCTTCTGCACATTATTCAGATCTGTTTCTTAACCAGAAATACTAAGCACAGGAGGACATTTTATTACAAAGAAGGGTCCTCATTTTGCTTAATGCTGATATGTTATAATGAAGTGAAATATATATTAACTGGACCCAAATGGATTTTATTATTTTAAAGATTTAATATTTGCTATCTATAACAGGTTTTTACAATATCTTGATGTATGTCAGTTCAAACATCTAGACGGTATCATTTTGCCTCCAGAAGTCCCTCTTCCTTTGTGAATTGCAACTCGAACCCACAATTTGCAATCTACAATCTATAATTTTGAGCCACTACAATAGCAGATTTGCTAACAGTTTTTCTAGAATGTGCAGTAGAATTGAATTTCACATGGAGATTTTTATTTGGCTTAACGATATTGATAAAAAAAAGTGCTAAAATAAATTCTTGAAAGAAATTTATATACGTATTTTTTGGTTGGTCTGAATCTGGGGACCATATGGCTTAATAGTTTGAGCATTCTTTTCCAAACTTTTTAGATTGCACATTCTTATCATTACATATTTTAAGCACAGCCCACAGTATATGTAAATTTTTATATTTATATACTAGATAAACTTACTATATTATGCATATTGTATATCATATACAAAAACAATTTTTAAAGAACGAAACACCAAAATTGAAATGAACCTCTTTGATATTTTCTTCTTATACCCCACTAGGTCATTTTATATACCCACAGAGATGTGCACAGCCAGTATGGAGACTGCTAATGGCAAAGCTTGGGTGGCGAAGGCAAGCAGACCTTGTTTGAGGACCACTCCTTCTCTCTAGTCATCATGATCTCTGACATATTAAATTGGTTTGCTGAGTGAATTAATTCACTTAAGCACAGCAGATAGGTAGCCTTGTTCCTGGAAATTAGAAACAGCTTAACCAACAATAGGGTAGTCGTTGTGGTTATTATTATAGTATAATATTATTATATATATTCTATGTATATTTTTATAGTATAGTATTATTATAGTATTTATAATAGCTGTCCCAAAAAAACATATCAGACTTTTTGCTTGGTTTTTCTTCTGGGTTTCAGTCTTGCTTGGAAAAAAAAAAAGTGACTTTTTGGTAAGCAAAGAGTTGTCCTTTTTGAGTAATGCACTTCTTTTTGATTTCCAGGGTCTCCCTCTACCTACAACGTTGATCTCAGTGGTGTTGCTGTTCTGTGCACTGTTGCTGGTTTGCCCTTGTTGATTGGGTCATGTATGTTTCGTGTTTGCACATGTGCTATCATGACAGACTTCTGGAAAACAGAAAAACATTTTCTAGTCTATGTACCTTTAGTCCCATCCCTTACATAAGCCAGAAAAGAAATGCTTTCTTAATCAAATGTTTTATTATAGAGAGCATTCCCGAAGGGGATAGGATCCCTTCCGTTCAGTGAGGGGCACAGTCTCTCATTTCAGAGAAACAGGCTGTATAAAGAAAAGGGATTCTCGTGTTTTCTTCTCGATCTCTCTCCTCCTGGGTTCTTCCCAGCAAGCGTGATTAATGCACCCTTTACTAATTGATAAATATTACATTCCCTTACTTTTAATTCACCTACCCTTCTATAATAGTTTGTGATTTTTTTTTTTTTAGGTGCTTTTCCAGTTGTGGGAAAAGTCCCGTAAGTTGGTTTAATTGCAGCAGAATGATTTCGTGGGAAGACAGATGTTGGCTTCTTATTCTTGAATTTAAGACATTTGCATCCCTTTGTGTTTTGGAACTACCACTTTCTCCTCTGACCCCCACCCCATCGTGCACACACCCCCACTCAGGGCCGTCAGGTGTAAAATTAGAAAGGAAAGAAATAATGCAAGCATGGAAAATATGAGATAACATTTCTAAAAATAATGCTGGTAACAGAAGCAGTCCACTTTGAAACCAATAAGAGGGTGCTAAGTCCTCTCTAGACTGCATTTCTCAATCGTTCTTCATTGGTACTGGCCTCCCGTAGCCGACTAGGACCTCACATTTCTCAATAGCTTTCCTGGGTCACTTACCTACGATTTTAGAAGATTGCCCAACGTTTGATGCCAAGTTTCTTTTTATATCCCAGAGAAGTGCATGTTCCCACCACACTTCCTTCCTTGCTTATTTCCTCCTCTTCCTGTCTTGTTTACTTCTGCCCACTACGCGGGGCCAGCCTTCGGTTAAGTTGTGAAATTTGTAGAATGTTCTTTAGGCTTCTCCAACTTCCAGCACCTTTCTGCAGCAAGCTGATGAGATGTTTTGGAGAATTCTTAAGCCCATTCTGTCTACCTCCTAACGATGAAAACTAGGACAGGTGGGAGAGAAGTTATAATTCAAACTAGAATAAGGAAAACTTGCTTAAGAACAAAAGCTGTTCAAGAATAAGATAACTAACTTGGGACAGGACACAAAATCTTATATATATATATATATATATATATATATATATATATATGATTGTATATAATTGTGTATATATTTGATATGTATATACATATATAGATATAAAATTTTACTTGCTACAAAAGTAATACATTATCATTGTAAGAATTAAAACAAATCAGAGGTGTAGAAAGAAAAAAAAAACCATGAACTTACCCTTTTCTGTCCCCTTATGTCCTACTGTTAGTAATTTAGTGTGTATCATCCCATCCTTTTTCTATGCCCTTTCTCTTAGCTTTTTTGGAGGAATTCCTACAAATATGTCTTATTTCAGCAGCTGGAGGGAGATGTTAAACATAGCTCACCACTCCAGCATTTAAAATCTTCCAATGAATCCCCACTTCCTGCAGAGTAGAAGGCAAAATCCAAGGGGGGTCGGCCTCCCCACTGCAACTCTGACTTCCTCTCCTGCCACTCCTTGCTTCCTCTGTGCTAGCCACCCCATTCTCTGTGATCTTGCTTAAACACGCAAGGCTTCCTCCAGCCATAGGGCGTCCTGGAAGTGTCTGTTCTCTGCCTGGATTCCTCTTTTCTCTGATACTCATGTGACTAATTCCTTCATGTTCTTTATGTCTCTGCTCAGATATCATCTTCTCCATAACTTCGTGGTCTTCTTACCCTTGTCGATCTGCTTATTTATAGAAAGGGATTCAGGGAGATTAAAACCCTACACCACTGCTGTACCATCCTTGCCAGAAACCTAGTGCATGCTTGCTTTTAATTCAACAAATGAGGGAAGTTACACTCATGTAATTTCTGTGGTTAAATTCAGGGGACGCCTCGTGGCTCAGTTGCTTAAGTGTCTGCCTTGGGCTCAGGTCATGATCTCGGGGTCCTGGGATCGAGCTTCGTGTAGGGCTTAGTGGGGAGTTTGCTCATCCCTCTCCCTCTGCCACTCCCCCTTCTTGTGCTCTCTCTCTCTGTCAAATAAATAAAATCTTAAAAAAGAAAAAAATCCTCTCTCAGAGCATACCCTTTTAAAGTTCTGTTTAACCTTGGGATTTTGTCATTGAATCTTTCACTTGAGAGATCTCTCCTTTCCCCTTTTAACTGGGATTCTTGGGTGCCCTTTTTGCTGCCCAGTAGCCCCAAACTGTGTGTCCTTCTCTAGTCTGGCTAGTTCTGGATTATGCCTTCCTGTTCTCTCACGTCTTATCAAAATCTATTTGGTTCTGTGGGAACTTTTCCCAAAAAGCCTATTCATTTGGGGGGGGGGGAAAGAGCTGGAAAACCCATGTATTTCCTTAAAGGCATTTTCCTTAAATGGTGGGATTCAGACATTAAATGTAAGCATTTTTCTAGCTTTCTATGAGATGTGTTCTGTACCTAGAAGCCAAGGAATAGAAACCTTTGGTCTTAGAGAATATTTCTGTCTTTCATGACAGTCCAGGGGAATGAAAAAGAATTTAGAGTCCATCACGATTTCTCACATAAAATTTTTATCACTTGAAGTACATGTTGCATCTAGATAGGAAAGGTCGACAAGCAAGATGGCTTTCCAGCCCTTAGCTTTTTTGAAGTACTCTTTCATCCAGTTCCTGAAAGCAAGAAACTAGAGAGTAAAAACATTATGTGCTCCTGACAGCTGCAATGCCAACATCACTGCCATTTCCCAGGAAGGGATACGTCATAAGAACTGGGACACTGATTGGAATTAAATGAGATAATCTTGATATTGATGATATCTACTTAGAGTTACATATTGCTGAATTCCTTGTCTGTTCTCTCTGTTTTTAATTAATTGAGTTAATATTTTTTTCTTTGCCTTTGGCAGCTCAAAAATAGAGAGGGCAGCGTTTTCTTTGACTCCTAGCATCTTTTTCACTGTTCTTTCCGTTAAGGTTTACATCGGCCTCTGTCACACACCTATAAATGGACAAACGTAATAAAAGATATAATAATATTGGATTAATATCAGTGATATTTCTTTTTTTTTTAAAGATTTTATTTATTTATTAGACAGAGATAGAGACAGCCAGCGAGAGAGGGAACACAAGCAGGGGGAGTGGGAGAGGAAGAAGCAGGCTCATAGCAGAGGAGCCTGATGTGGGGCTCGATCCCATAACGCCGGGATCATGCCCTGAGCCGAAGGCAGATGCTCAACCGCTGTGCCACCCAGGCGCCCCTAATACCAGTGATATTTCTAAGGAGAGGCAGTGTTATGGGTGGGGAGTGGTTAGAGATTATGCAATTTATAAATTTTTAAAAATTAAGCAATAACATTTAAAATACTTTCCCAATAATAAGATAAAGCTAATAGTCTGATTTCCTAGTATCAACTGCATTGTTTTTTAAATGCATCTAATGTCAAATATTCCCGATATGTTAGTTGGAAGTGAATATGCACTCATTTCGCTTCAGGGGATTCTCCAAACATTGCCTCAATATTTGTTTCACTAATATAATAAGTATTGACGTCAATACTCTTTCCTTGCTTCCAACTTTATTCACTCCATGATGGTATCAAATAGTTTCCTGGATGAAAGAGAGAATCATAAATATTTTATTGCGGTGGAATCATTATGTCAAATACTTCCTGATCTTCTCTTTGAACTGTTTATTTTTTGTTCTTAATGGGACACGGTTTGAATGACAGTTTTGGATGTTGATATTATACGTGTTATTTGGAATATTTTACTTGTGAATTTAGCCATACTTTGATTTTTGACTTTGACATACTTAACCACACTATATATATGTATTTTTTTTGCATGTTGCAGTATTTTGCTTCTAATACATAGCAAATACTCACTTGTATTAATAGTTATGAATTCCACTTTCATTCTGCATCCACCCTAATGTCCATTGAGCTGACAATTATTTTATAAGTACTACATGCCAAGGTCTGTGCTAGCTAAAAAGACCCCTACCTCCAGAGGCTTATCATTCAGACATGATATCTCATTCCAAGAAATTTTGAGTTCAGTTTTTGGAGAAAAAAGGCTTCTAATATCTTGGCATCTTCTCAACGAGTTGTTCAGCGTAATGAATATACTAGCTTTAACTTTTTAAAAGTCAGTTCGCAATGATTTATAATGATTCAGGGAGAGACAACTTAAAATGCAAATATTAAACATTAGTCAGCATTCATCCCAAATTAATTCTACTATTAGACTCCAACATGAAAGTCCAAGCAGCCAAAGTGGACTAAAAATGCTTGTAAAATATTCATCACACAGTCAGTAGCAAAACTCCCAGATTTATTTTGTAACGTCTCCTTTATTTTCAAGTAAAACAATAAGCAGAATTGAGAGCTTTATTTGAAAGGTGGTACAGTCTTGAAATCATAGTAGTGACTTATTCTACGGTAACCACGGTTCAAACAACGTCCGCATGTCCAAGAAGTAAATTGGATTTGTGTATTTTATCTGGTTTTAACTTTGTTGACATAAACTTTCAAATTCGATAATTTCATTAAAGTAATACATTCACAGAAACTCTGCTTGTTAGCATTATATCTAAATTAGTGATGTCCTGTTTGACAGAAAACTGGGCTTTTTACTGTTCAAAAGCAAAATATAACTATTTAGAGGTTATGCTCCCAGGGATTCTGAGATATCAGTACTATGATATAGTTGTAAGTCAAAGATCCCAGCTCCAATCCACAAAGCTCCAGGGCCCCACAAAGCAACTTTAGAGGTTCTTTAAATAACAAGTGCTAAATCCTACTTTCATAACACTGGCAAGAATTGAAGTTCATGAAAAAATAAGTTGTAAAGCTGGTGTGCTTGTCCACTAACATTTTTCTCTGCCCTTCTAGATTGATTCTCAGCCTTGCTTTCCATGCAGGGAGCTTCACTGTAAGATCTGCAAGGTCTGGGGTCTTTCCCTCTGGTCTCTGGCTGCGCTCTCCCCGTGAGAGTTATCAGCAGCAGCACAGAGTGGTTATGGAGCCCTCTGCCACTTTCTTGTAGGTCTGTCCCTTTTCCACTACGGCTTTTGAGGATGACCCTTCCTCAACATCTGCAACTCTCTCTGGGTTCTAGGAACCCAACTTTCTCCTTCTCCTCTCCAGACTTCGAGGCTTTATGTCTGGGCTGGTGGGCCTCAGTAGGCGCTTCCGGGCACTTTGCCATCCCTTAATGATTCTGTTAATCCTGCCTTACCTCAGCCAATATTTCCTCCACTGAACTCTCTCCCATTAACCCTTTGAGTTAATTGAGTGTGTTTTGGTTCCCTGCCAGAGCTCTGCTGATATGCCTGGTTTGGTCTTCCTCCTTGCCATGACCCTATCAGTCAGTCCCTCTGCTCAGCACCATTCCTTCTCATCAGTGGTATGGTAACCACCACCACCGCCATAGAAAAAACTCAGTAGTTTACCACAGGCCAGACTGAATGCTCACACATGCTGGGTATTTTATCTGTCTTATGACCTCAATTGTAGACTCACAATCATCCATGAAGGGGCTACAATTATTATTTCTATTTTGCAGGTGAAGTTAGTAACCTGGTTGAAGTCTCTCCTCCACGAAGTTGGGAAGCAGAGCTTCAATCCAGGAACACTCACTAGGGAAACTCTACTTTCAACCATTTGACTTTATTTCTTTTCTATAGGTAGCTGCCTGAAGAGCTGGTAGGATTGCCCAAACAAGGAGCCCTTTATCTGAAAATACCTAAATATTTCCTTTACCTTATCTGAGTCTGAGATTCCTACCTTGAAAGTCTAGACCCCAAGGACTATAATATTCTATCCAAAACACTAATTTTGAAAGAAGCAGCATGTCTACCAAGGGCAAGATGTGTTGTCTATTGGTGGTTTGTCACTTGGAAGCACAGAGTGACCCGTGTAAAGTCTGAAGATACATGCCGTTGGACAACATGCCTTAGGAAACGAGTGTCTCTCACATAAGTACTGGCGGCCCCAAGAAGACTCAGACCCAAATTGCCATAGGGGCTTAGTGGGAAGAGGGAAGACGGGACAAGAGAAGACCCACCAACAGCAAATCCTCAGGGTTTGGTAGCTTGGTTCTGAAGATACATCCCCTATTTCACCTGCTTGATGAAGGCTTGGCTTTCTACTTTAAGCTTCCATTCGATCTTCCCAAATATTATTCACAACAGTATTTTAAGCTTAATGAAATGCCACAGCACTACATCCCCCAGAGTAATGGTCTTGTGAGATTTGGATTACCGTCCTCAAAAATAACTCTCAGCCTAAGCGTTTTAGGAGATACAACCAAAATAACCCATCTACTACCTGGTTTATATTACTGTCATCTTTCAAAGAGGCACCTTACAGTTCTCTAAGTTTGCATGTAAACTTTCCTTATTCATTTTATGCTTCCAATTTCCATTTATTTTTCTATTTTTTTTCTTTTCCTAATTCACTTATTCTCTCCTCTTTAGGATTTTCCTTCCCCAAAGCTCATCTATTATCATCAGTTTTAGGAGTCAGGGCCCCTACCTGTCGAACTCTTCTCCTGTGACAAGAATAATCAGGCAGCGAGCACCTGGACGTCAGGCACTCCAAGGTGAGTAATGCTATCCCTCATTGTGTTCTGAGGCCTTCATATCCTCCTCTCCTCTCCGGAAACAATGTTTCTCATTCAATTTTAAAAGTCAACATATTAGAATGGAGTCAGACAAAAGCCGAGCTGTGCGATTGTCCGGTTCTAACTAAGGTTTTATGCTGAAGCCTTTGTACCCCTTAGACAAGAGGGCATTTAGTGTTTGAACAACACAAAGTGCCCATACTAATACCATTTCCAACTGATGTAAACAGACATCGTTCCCCCAAATAGCACTGCCCTTTAAAATAAATATTAGCATGATCCATGTAAGGATTTTTCTTTTCTTTTTTTTTTTTTTTTTTTTTACCTTTACTATTTAGAACAAAAAACAAAGAGTTGCCTAGATAGTCAGAAAACAGTAGGACATCTGTTCTTACCAGTTAAGCCATCTCTTCCATCTCTTGGAAAGAAAAACACCCATGATAATTTTTAGGACATATTGTCCTAAATGTTCAAATGAATAAAAAGCTAGGAGTATTGAGTGTGGAGGGAAGTAGAACGGGAGTACAGACCAGAATGGGGAGATCACAATCACGCCATTAGCACCATGTTTTGTGGCTAGAATGCTGATGGACTCCTGAGGGAAGGGCGGAGTTGGCAGCCAACGAAGAGGAGAGGAAAAGGGAGATCCTGTAACAAGTCTTTGTCCCCAATAGTTCCAGCGGCCACCCCATTCTCACCTTTCCTCAAGTAAAAAACACGGGAGAAAACTCAGACTAATAGACACTCATCTAAGCTTCTTTGAGCTGGAAATCGACAGTGGAAATTTCATATAACAGTGTTATTTTACGATATTACCTGTCCTTTCATTTATTGAAGAGGCCAAACAGTCTGCTAAATAGTATCTCCCTGGAATTTTAGAGTTTGGACGCTTGTTCTGGAAGCAGGAAACATACAGCCTGATTAACGTGAAAAAAAAAAAAAGAATCTGAACAGACATTAACCAAATTTTGACTTTTATGTCTTACCCAGACAGTTCCGTTTTAATCCATTCTATTCAAACGCTGAAGAATTTTAAAAGATTTTATTTTCTTTGTTGGCCTGGGGGGAGTCCAATTTTCATTGTCTATGGTAGATGACTTTAGAAATAGTCCCAAGAAATAAAAATGTGTTTAAATTTATTTTTAAAAGGTACTTACACTTCCAGAATTACTTCCAAAACTACACCAGGCTTCCTTCATTTAGCATTTTAAAAGATAGAATGATATTTTAATTTGTGATCTGTTACTACCAGAGCCTTTTAAAAACCAAACACAAGTCATGCCCGCATTTTTATCAACATGTCTCTGCATTTCAGCAATCACTGATTTTTCTAACTTTAAAATTTCCCAACACATCCATAAAATACACTCTCTGTCATGAGTCATGTTATTACTGTGATTCAGGAAGTTCATTGCAGGACTAGCTAACGACACCCAACTTATAAAACGAAATGATATGCTAGCTTAAACAATTGGTGTTAGGAAAAGAGGGCATGATAAGTTTGGCATATGTAAACAGTAGTCTCAAAGCATAGGTGACCAGTATTTGAAGAGAGTAATCCTTCTGAGAACTATAAAGATGGATGAGAACTGAAACCTTTCCCTCCATCCTTTGGACGATCATTGTCCTAGATCCTTGAGAAAATTAGATATTGAATGCTAAGCGGAGATTGATGTTTTATAAGAATACTTAACTTTGGATTGGGAAGCGAGCTTAGAAATTTTTTCACTTGGAGTCTGTAAGTCTTGTGCTTTTAAAAATTCAGCTACTAAAAGCTGGGCCGCCTGGGTGGCTCAGGTGGTGAAGTGTCTGCCTTCAGCTCAGGTCATGATCACAGGGTCCTGGGATCGAGCCCTGCGTGGGGCTTCCTGTTCAGGGAGGGAGTCTGCTTGCCCTTCTCTCCATGCCCTTCCCCTCAGCTCGTGCTTTCTTCCTCTCTCTCTCTTTCAAATAAATAAATAAAATCTTAACCAAAAAATTCGGCTACTACAAACAATGCCTGCTGCCAGGATTTTCCCTCTATCCCCTGGTTATTTAACCACCTAATCCCCCCATGCCTTTGTCTCCCTCATTCTAACATGGTGAAGAGAGAACACTCTCTGGGATCTCTTTTATTTTTTATTATTTTTTAAAGATTTATTTTTATTTGAGAGAGAGAGAGAGAGAGAGAGAAAATGGTGGGAGGGGCACAGGAAGAAGGAGAGAGAGAATCTCAAGGCGACTCCCTGCCGAGCCCCACCCGGAGCTCAATCTCACGACCCTGAGATCATGACCTGAGCTGAAATCAGGAGTCAGACGCTTAACTGACCGAGCCACCCAGGTGCCCCTGGGATCTCTTTTATAAGGGCACCAGTCTCATTCATGAGAGCTCCAACCTCAGTGCCTAAGAGCTTCCCAAAGTCACCTCCTCCTAATACTAGCACATTGGAGGTGAGCATTCCAACATACAGATTTTGGGGGATGCAAACATTCAGTCCTTAATATATCCAAAGCATTGGTTCCCACATGCCAATTCCTGTGTCTCTGCTGTCCTGAGGGACTGGTATCCTTCTAAGAAGAGGGAGTTAAAACACAGGTACACACAGAGGAAAGACCATGTGAAGACACAAGGAGAAGAGGACCATGTATAAGCCAAGGAGAGAGGACTCGGAGCAAACAGCCCTGCCAACACCCTCATTTTGGACTTCCAGTCTCCAGAACTGTGAAGAAATACATGTCTGTTGTTGAAGTCACCTAGAGTGTGGCACTTTGTTATGGCAGCCCTAGCAAATGAATATAATTCCTATTTCTAAACCTCTTGCAATGTTATAGCAATTTTTAAAACTGGACACATCATACATCTTTAAAGTGATACACACGCCGTGTACATTCTCAGAAATCTAGATGTTTTTCTAATAACAGTGTGACATCAAAAAAATGACTCACATATTTGTTGTCCTTGACATGCAAATATAGATTTTATTCTCTTCAGCGTACTGTAAAAACCAACACACTGTAGTGGAATTGTATGGAATCTGTAGGTCAAACCTGATAGAACAAGCATCATTAGGATATGGACACTTTCTATTAGTGAAGTTTTCTCCTTTTGTTTTCGTCCATCTTAATAGCTAACGATAAGTTTTACAAAGTTCTCTATAACGGGCTTTTGTTAGGTCTGTGCCCACATATCTGTTGCTTTGCTGAATTACATCTTTTGTTGTTTTCTCTTTGTTTATCTTAGATAGATAGAAGTAAACTGATTTCTCTATTTGATTGTATGTACAATGAAATACACTTAAGTCTCTTCTCATAATTTCCCTACATGTTTTTTTCTTTTTTAGCAACGATAGCATCTATTAATGTGGCAGATTTATTTTATTCCCTTCCATTTTTATACTGTTTATGTTGTTTCTGTTTTCTTAAGGGTCTAAGTTAGAGCCCCACTAGAATGTTAAATACAAATGCTTCTGTTATAACTGCTTGTTCTATTGCACATTAAAATAGAAACATTTTTAATGTTTCATTAGTAAGCTCTATATTTCTTATTGCTTTGTTATGTTCTTTCGCATGTTTAAGGTGACAACATCTATTCCCAGCTTGAAATCATAATGTCAAAAACATATTTTCTGATGCAAATCATCCACTTATTCCTTGGATAAACCCTGATTGTTTTTAATACTCTCTTTTTCATTTAATGTTACATTATGTATGTTAATTTTTAAAAAAATTTAAATTTATGTTTATATATATACGAATGACCTATCTGCCAGATATATGTATGTTTCTCTTCTTGTTTTGCTTACATACAATTTAATGCAAAATAGTTTATATTTCATGATTATAAATCTATTAATAGGTTTCCTTTTGAGATCTGTTTTCGATGTAATGCTTATAATAAAGTCCTCAAATCCAGGATCATGCATCCTAATATGTTATTTTTAAATACTTTGATGGTTTCATGTTTCTTCTCAAGACTTACATCTGTATTATGTATATTAGTGTTTAATAAGAAATGATTATTGGATAGTCTCTCTATTCCCATCAAAGTGCAAGCCATATGATTATGTGTCCTTATATATCTGGGTGTATTAGTTACCTATTCCTGGATAAAAAATTACTTCAAAACTTAGTGGCTTAAAACAACAATAAATCTCTGGTATCTCAGAGTTTCTATTGTTCAAGAATTTGAGTGCAGCCGAATTGAGTGATTCTGGCTTGGAGTCTTTGAAGAGGTTGCAGTCAATATGTTACCAGACCTCAATTATTTCAAGGCTTGAACTGAAGTTGGAAGATTTCCTTCCAGAATGGCTCACACAAATTGCTTGCAAGTTGCTTCTGACTATTGGCAAGAAGTCTCAGTTCTTTGTCACATGGACTTTTTCTTTGGGGTTTCTTGGATATCCTCAGAACATAGTAGTTGGCTTCTCCCAAAGCAAGTGATGCAAAAGGGAATAAGACAAAATCCACACCATCTTTCATCGCCTAACATCAAAAGCCACATGTATTCAATTCTACAATATCCTATTTTTGCGTAGGTCAGTACTATTCAAGGTTTGAAGGGAAGAATGAGGACGTGAATGAATATCAGGAGTCGACAAGTATCTGGGGGCTATCTTGGAGGCTGGCTACCATGTTGGATCTGTTATGGGCTATCCATTCCTTACCATTAAACTGAATATACCTTTGGGTTTGAAATGTACTAATTAGCTTATTACTTAATAGGATAATGCATCTCAACTTATCCCTCTGTTGTATTTTTTCAAATACTTATTTTCATAGGTGAATATTCAGAATTATTCTGTCAATTTGAAAACACATGAGGAGAATGTTTTATTAAGGCATGATTTATGTATAATAAAATTCACGTACCTCAAGTAGGTGAGGTTACTTAGGGGTGTTGCTCTGATGTATATTAAAATATAGAAAACTGTTTTCCAATCTATAATTAGAGTATGCCTATTTTTTTTTTAAAGATTTTATTTATTTATTTGACAGAGATAGAGACAGCCAGTGAGAGAGGGAACACAAGCAGGGGGAGTGGGAGAGGAAGAAGCAGGCTCATAGCGGAGGAGCCTTGTGGGGCTCGATCCCACAACACCAGGATCACGCCCTGAGCCGAAGGCAGACGCTTAACCGCTGTGCCACCCAGGCACCCCAGAGTATGCCTATGCTTTTAAATTGTTTCTATCTTGTTTCTCAGTAGATTTTTTTTTCATTTGTTAAATGAACATTTGTTAAATTTACCCCTAGTTATTTTATGCCTTGCTCCCATTGCGAATGAGATTTTTATTCCCATTAGTTTTCCAAACATTTATAATTATTCCTCAGAAAAGCCATGATAGCTTTTTCATGTTTGTAATCATTGAACATTTGTGCTTCTTGGGTTTTCAACATAGACAGCTCTATCATTTGCAAATTATGATAATCTTATTACCACCATTTTATTTTTAACTTTTGATTAAATGTTAAGTTCTCATAAATTGATTAGTACTTTAGGAACCGCATTAAATATAAATGTTTACCATCAGCAACTTCCTTGAGCTCTACAATTAAGAGGGAATGATTATAATAGCAAACACTTATGGAGCCCTTATTTTCCCAACAGGCACTTCCCTAAGTATTTTGCATAAGTTAACACATTATTCCTGAGCCTAACTTTATGAGATGATCCTCCCGCTTTTAAATGGAGACTGAGAGAAATGCAGTAATTTACTAAGGGTACAGGTAGCAGAAACAGGAATTCAAACCTTTAATCTGATTCCTTTCTTGATTCCCTTAACTCCTGAGCAATGTCACCTCTGAAGGACCTATCTCTGTGGCACTTGAAATCTTTCTCTCTCTTTTTTTTAAAGATTTTATTTATTTATTCATGAGAGACAGAGAGAGAGAGAGGGAGGTAGGCAGAAGCAGAGGGAGAAAGAGGCTCCCCCAGTAGCAGGGAGCACAATGTGGGACTCGATCCCAGGACTCTGGGATCAAGACCTGAGCCAAATGCAGACACTTTAACAACTGAGCCATCCAGGTATCCCACACCTGAAATCTTTAGAGAGGCACACAATTCTGAATTAGAACTGAGGCAGACAGTGGTGTAAAGAAGCGAGAACTTAACTCTTGCTTCCTTACAGAGCTGATCCTTATCTCCGAGATGGCATCTTAGATCAAAAACTAAAACTGGAGGGAACCATTGAGACCAACTAGTCCCATGCAGGAGGTTACAGATGAGGGAAGACAAGGAATCCACAGGGAAACTGCTTCTCCTGACGTTACCCAGGTATATAAAAAAAGCCACCAGCCTATTAAATACCGGGTAAAAGAAGATGGAATTATAATTCATGCCTTTCGACTGACATGTAGTTAGACGTTCCTCCCCTGTTCACAGCAGTGATAAATGACCAGCAGGAATCCAGGGCAGAAGGGGAAATGTTTGAATCCACGTTCCTTGGGTTCTTAGACTGGGCATTACTGATTCGCCTTGATTTACAAATGATGGCATACTCCCTTTGTGTGAAAAGTAGGGACCGTTTTCAAAGTTTGTCAATGTTCATTGAATTGTAAGTGACAGATACGAACAGAAAACAAACCAAAACTAGATAAATGAACCCAAAACCTTAAATGCGTCTGAAAAAAGGCCTGGTTTTGAGAGGGTTAAGTGTTGGTTGTCTTCCTGTTTCACATATATATTTTTTAAATTTTCATCTTTTTAAAAATTGTTGTTATCCTTTTATTTTTTTGAGGAGGGGGAGTTTGACCAGTCCTACTGGCAAGAACATGTTGTTCTTTCATAGACACATGGAAATTCTAATTTTCACTAACTTACTTTTTCTTTCCATGGAAGACTCTCTGGAAACGTAGCATCTCATTTGGAATAGCATTGAGTGATGAAAATCCGTTTTTAGCATTTTGCCCATCATTTCTGCAAGGCCAATAGTCTACTCTGGAAAGATGGCACTAGCTATGTCCTCAAGCCATCCGTATTCCTTAAAATAGTTCTAGGTTACCGGTCTCAGGTTACTCTTCGTTCTTACAAGCCGAAAAGGGTTAATGGTTTGTCTCTGTTTTCCCGGCGAATCTTTCCAGTTCAGTTTCCAGGTGTCCATAACTGACCCTTCACAAACAAAACCCTGCAACAGCTACTGGGCTTCCTTAATCGGTTTTCTCTCTTTACTTATAATTTGGATTATAAATTCAGTAAGAAATCTATCACTAATCTCACCAGTAACGAATGGAAAATGGTCAAATGACGCACAGTGTTGAGCTCCTAAGTGCATGAATTAGATCCAGTGCGTCAACTGATTGGAATATTCTGACCTTTTCCCCTTTAAAAAGTATATTAGGGAAAAATAGGTTTGGATGACATTCTATGTTTAAAATATTCTGCATTAACAATTTAGGCAACTTCTTTGGTAAGGAGAATGGAAAGTTGGCAGGGAACACCAACACATACACTACAAACCATGGCAAAATATCCAAAGTCTAGGGGCGCCTGGGTGGCACAGCGGTTAAGCGTCCACCTTTGGCTCAGGGCGTGATCCCGGCGTGATGGGATCGAGCCCCACATCAGGCTCCTCCGCTCTGAGCCTGCTTCTTCCTCTCCCACTCCCCCTGCTTGTGTTCCCTCTCTCGCTGGCTGTCTCTATCTCTATCAAATAAATAAATAAAATCTTTAAGAAAAAAAAAATATCCAAAGTCTATTTTCACACTGTCCACATATGGACATGCAGTATGTTATAGTGATGGTTTCATGAAATGCCCAACATTAGAGGAAATGTGTGTTTTTTTTAAGTGACAAGTAATAAGTCATTCTCTGCATATATTATGAGAAAGAACATTAGAAATGGATACTGTTGTTTTTGTGTGTGTGAAATTCTGTTTGATCTGTGTAGAACTGCGGTAAATACTCAGTACATTTTCTTTCGGTTAAAAGTTTACTTCTAAATGAACAAAAGTAAACCACAGAATTACAAATTAACTAGAAAATTAGAATTATGTAAGCAATTGATCCTCTCTTTTAACTGTAAAGTCTTTTGAATCACATTGTTTAGTCTTTTAAATATATGTGAATAGTGTGTGTGTGTGTGTGTATATTTTAGCTAATATCTTCATATTTTCAGAAGTAGAGACTTATCTTTGTCTTGGAAAGAAATCTGTTAAGCAGCAAATAGAATTAGACAATGTGGGGCACCTGGGTGGCTCAGTTGGTTAAGCATCTGCCTTTGGCTTTGGTCATGATCCCGGGGTCCTGGGATGGAGCCCTGAGTGGGCCTCCCTGCTCACTGGGGAGCCTGTTTCTCCCTTGCCCTCTGCTTGCTTCTCCTTCTCCCTCTGCCTGCTGCTCCCCTTGCTTGTGCCCTGTCTCTGTGTCAAATAAATAAATAAAATCTTTTAAAAAGAGTAGACAATATATCATCTTGAATCAGTTACAAATGCACATCTGTGCTTAGGTGTGTGTATGTTTAATCTGTTTGAGACTTAGGTTGTTGGTACATCAAAACCTTAGTAATATTCACTTTGTTTTAATTATTTGTTGGGAGTCATATGTTTTCTGAAAAAGATAGCTTTTTTTTGTTTTGTTTTGATGTCCCGTTGAAGATGTGATGAAGAATGTCTCTTTATAGACCAATTGTAGGCTCTTGGTATAATGATCCCTTTTGCTAGGCAGTGTGACACAGCAAAACAAATAGTTCCTGTATTACATATACATGTATATTTCATTTTCCAGTGAAATTAGTATGCATGTAGCCATTATTCCTAGTCTGAAATAGTCTGTTACACACCTACATGCAGAGAACATACAGAAATGCAGAGTGCAAAACAAACACAGAGGCACAGTGAAAATACTTCCCTTTCCCATAAACAAACAAACAAATAAATAAATAAATAAATAAAATGCCATCAGTGTCCCTACTTCTATAAACACCACTGGCAAGGTAAAAGTGCTAACCTCAGAAGCGGCATCAGGTTCCATCATTGGAATGGAGGTATAGACGGATTTTTTTTTTTCTTGTTTGCATTGTCCATAAATGAAAAAAGCTTTTAATTTCCTAACACAGCATCAATAAGTTAGAAAAGTCAAGTAAGTAGCACATTCCATCTTCTACCTGTACAATATTTTATTTACTATCCCAAGATGCTTTCACCTATGTTGGTTATTGTGTATCTGCTTTCTTAGATAAGTAAAATAGGTATGATCAGCATCCCAGATATGAGGTAGTGGGAGGGACAGAAACATCAAGTAGAGCAATGGAACTGTGGTGGCTGATCATTCTAACAGCCCTGGGGCATTGACAGGGCGGGTAACACCTCTGGTCTTTGGAGAAGAAAACAGAGTTTGTGTGTATGGTCCGGTTGTGTGACCCTAAGTGGCCGGGTTTGGATCTAGTCTTCTTGAGGCCAATCTAAGCTCTGTTTTTTTCAGGGCTTACCTAAATTCTGTTCCATATTTTGCTGAAAGTGTAGAATTTTTGTTAATCAAAGATAAACTGGCTTTTCCTCAGGATCTTTCAGATTCTCAAGGTGCAGAAGGAGCTCCAAGAGGGGCGCCTGGTGGCTCAGTTGGTGAAGCGTCTGCCTTTGGCGCAGGTCAGGATCCCAGGGTCCGGGGGATGGAGTTCTGTCTCGGGCTCCCTGCTCATAGGGAAGCCTGCTTCTCCCTCTCCTTCTGCCCCCCTACCCCCCGCTCATGCTTTCTCTCTCTCTCTCAAATAAATAAATACATTCTGAAGTTCTGAGCAGACATACGTCTCAAGGGGACACTGTTGAACCCACTACACCTGCCAAAAAAGCTTTTTGTTGGAAAGAAAGTTTCATCTACTAAAAATAAAGCTTAAAAATCTTCAGTTTAGAAAGAGGAACAGTAGCAACGTCTTACATTATCATGCAGCAAAACGAAAACAAGAAGGATTCAATGAACCAAATAAAGAAATGGAAGCGACATCGTTGAATATAATTTGATTCCTTTTGCATAAAAGTGTAAAAAGAAATGTGAATGCATATGCTTTTTGTTTTCATATAGTTGGATTATGATTTTATACATATTTATATTTGTACCTTGAGCTTCTCACTCAAATATTATGACAGCTTTGCTATGACAATTGATGTAAATCTACAAGATTTGCTTAATTTCATTTATTTATTTATTACGAAATGTTCTTAATTTTTTTTTTTTTGAGGGTGGCAGGGGCAGAGGGAGAAGGAGAGAGAATCTTAAGTAGGCTCCACACCCAGTGGAGCCCGATGCCAGGCTGGATCTCAGGACCCTGAGATCATGACCTGAGCCAAAATCAAGAGTTGGATGCTTAACTGACTGAGCCCCCCCCAAATGTTCTTAATTTTATGGAAGTGCCATGATCTTTATTTTTATGTAGTTATTACTCAGCTCATTTTATTAGTATTGTACAGAAGCAATGTGTATCCAAGTGAGGGCTTGTATAAAATGAAGGATGGCTCCCTCCTCTCCCACCTCCTTCCCGACCGTTTGCTTCAGTCTCTCATTCTCTGTAGAAGCAACCACAGTGTGAGACTCCTTTCCTTCTTCTCTTTTCTTAAATCTCTTGGTGATTAACCCGTGACTGTAGGTGGTATACCTTTATTTCATGATTTTGTGGAATTTTAGCCAGCCGATGTTGGACTAATTTAATAATCTCTTCTGAATGGCAAGATAAAGCACACGTCTTACTAACTCCACTGCAGAGATCTGCTAATTCCAAAGCTGTATGTCACCATTTCAAATGAGACAAATCCTTTTTTTTTTGAGACAAAATCCTCTTTGAAAGATACATTTCTAATGTAGACAGAAATAAATCGACCTTACTTGTAACCACCCAAGCAGTTTAAAGCAAGGATAAGCTGTGAATTATACATTAAACGTTGTTGATAAACTTTCTAGATGGGTTTGTGTGTGTGTGTGGGGGGGGGGTTGTATGAATGAGAGGAAACAGAATCAAGCTTTTAAAAAACATGATCCAAGTGCCATTCTCAGATTGTGTTTGGCTTCTAGAACCTGGATAACAATTACACTGTGGTAGACTATAAGTGCTATCAATCTCAACTCTATTCCAAGTTTAAACTTTCAGCCAAACATGGCAAAGCATAAATGTAATTGCTTTCCAAGCTTTAAACCTTATCGGGTTGAAATGAAAAAGAGGGAGGAAAAAGTCTTTTTAATTTTGTTTTATATACACCAGGAGGAAAATAGAAATCTTTCATCTGAAGTCATTCTGACATTTTGACAGCGTATAAAGTGAGGTCTTCAGATGCACGATGGGAGTCCTTTTCGGTAAATTAAAGGTTTACACATGTTCAAACGGCCGAGAGTCTCAGCAATTCTCTTGGTCACTTGGACTTACAAAGATGACAGAAACCAAGCTTCTCCCTATGCTTAAAGAACTTAGGCAGCTGAATTTCCTTGAAATGTCTAGATTTCCTTTCTCTCTTTCTTTTCTTTTCTTTTTTTTTTTTAACACCAACCACAACAGAAGCTTTTCACAGCCATTACAACCTCTTTATTTGGACCATCCTGGGGGATAAGCTTCACATCTTGAGAATGTCTAGTCTGGATAGATTTAAAAGGGAGAAAGAGAGAAATCAGGGCAGCATGCTACCCATTGTTCAGGTGAAGGAGATGACTCTCAGATTAAAAACAGCAACAGCAATAACAACTTAATATTGCAGAACACAGTGGTTTATAACCAATATTTTAAATAAAGCTTTTCCACTATATTTATTTTCCTGCCCAGTAACATATTTGTGGCTGTATAGCTCTGTTCTTTGTCTTAATTTCGTTTCCTCCTATGATTTCTTCCTCTACTTTAACTGTTAAGAATTTCATGTCAAGAAGAACTACCCAGGTCCTGGAAATATGTGAGCATTTTTCACTGATTTGCCATGGAGTTGGCCAAAGCACAACTTTGAGCTTTGAATGTAAATGTTTCCTGTTCGCTGCAATGCAAATTATTTTTGTCTTTTAGAGGATATATATATCTGTAGGTAAAATTCTCTTTGGAATTGCTTTTAATATCTTCCTGGGTTCCTAATTAATAGGTTGAAGAAAATCTTTGATAGTGTTTACGGTATGTAAGTCACAGTTTTGAGTTTTGGAAAACATTTGTACTTTGACAGTTGTCCCTCAAGGAGGGTCCAAATGTCTTGAAGATTAGAAGTTATTTTATAAACAGTCAATCCCAAAACCTGCACAAATTATACAAAATTGAATTTCTTACTTATCGTTGGGACTCAGCAATTCTTGTCTTTCAAGGAAATGGTAGTCTAACAGAGGTTATATTTGGAAGCAATGCAAATCTTAATTTCAAGTCTCCAGGGAAAATGGAAAAGGGAAGGGAATGCCTTCCTAATGCATAGCTAAACTTTTAAATATCATCTATTTTTTTAAAGATTTTTTTTTTTACCCATTCATTTGAGAGAGAGAGAGCTAGAGAGCATGAGTGGGGGGTGGGTAGGGGCAGAGGGAGAGGGGGAAGAAGACTCCCAGTTGAGTGGGGGGAGTGCAACACAGGGCTGGATCCCAGGACCCTGAGATCATGACCTGAGCCAAAGGCAAGTGCTTCATCAACTGAGCCACCTGGGTTTCTCTCATCTATTTTTCTATCTCTGCCACAGGGGTAAGATTTCTGCCCCATATTCCAGACTGGGGACCCCTGCTAATACACTCAATACCATGACTGTATAGAAGTTTCTAGAAACTACCGTTGCCCCTCGCCATGAATCAACATGAGTGCTGCTGAGAACACCAACTCCCATCCCACCTGGGAAAGCCATTATCTCCTGGAATTTGCAATGGGACTTCCTGGGAATGGTGTTACTTTGCTCCCCAAGAGGACGGGGAACTACTCAATTTCCACTGGGGTCCTGTTGTCCCACTGCCAGCCGGACCTGTCAAAATGCACTATACCTGGAATGGAATGTGCATCATTGAACGAGAGGAGAAGGTAGGGGTTCTGCACTGGCATATCTGGCTCCCAGTGCCTCTCCTCACACCTGACAGTGCTCCCTCCCGAGGTCAAGCACTGCACACCTGCATGGTATGTAAAACCAGCTCAGGTTCCTAAAGCTGCCAGCCTCCCTTTCCTCGAGATCAGATGGGCATATTCTCATTTCTTCTGGTAAGATCATTTGGCTGCTGTCTTTATTCCCTCCACTGACCTAGGGGCCATTATAGCACACATAGGAGCCCTTATTAAATTCACCCAACAAGTCCTAAATAATGGTTGACAAAGCCTGTCCTTACTGAACACTGAAATATCTCTAATGGGAAAAGCTGTCCTCCCAAATAGAATAGCCTTGGACAGTATTATTGCCTCTCCAAGAGTTACCTGTGCCAGTGTGTTCAGACCTGATGAGTTTGCTAAGTTATCATTTTTATTAAATCACATGAGGTCACAAGCAAACACCCTGAGGGATCTGACCCTCAGCTGAGGGGACTTAATAAATCAGTGGTTTGGATTACAGGGCTCTTGGTGGGGGGGAAAAAGAAAAAAAAGGGAAAAAAAGGTACTTATTTTGGGAATCATTCTCTTAAGCTGTGTTTTCTTTTGCCCATGCCTCTAAGTTTACTGTGGCCTCTGCCTCCAATGTCGCCAGACAGCCACCAAATGGGCTACCTCGTGTTAACAAAACTCCCTGCTGATTGCTCGGGGCACACAGTGGAAGAGGGGTGCATCAGAGATTCCCGGAGCCAGTCACCAGGAGTGTTGAAGGAGGTCACGGAGAGGACATGACCGCAGGGTGACCCGGGAGCTGGGTTGGGGCCAGCTGGGTTCCTCACCCCTCCCTGTCCTTGAAATGTACAATGTATATTCCACCCCCCCCCTGCACCTCCCTGTGACGACAGTGGGAACCATTTCCAAGGGCACAGCCTTGAGAGAGACGGTATGCATGATGGAAGCCCTTTAAGGCCTCTGCAGAAACGTTTCGGATGGTGGTGTGGACATCTACACCTCCAGCAGCACCGGAGACCAGCCTGGTAAGTAAAGTCCCCTTGCTGCTTAAAACCGCCACCTGCCCATCTGCAGTGGCCTCCCCCTGTCTTCTGTCTCTCCCGGCCCTCCCTCCGTGCACCCGGCCCGTCCGTGAACCAACATTTTGTCTGCTTGCCTCCTCCTCCTCCTCCCTTCTCTGGGTCAAGCCTGAGGAACAGTAGCCGGGCAGTTTAGAATTCAAGAACCAGCCCTACGATCCCACCTTCTAGACCCAACTCTCAAACTTAGAACACCATTAAAACAAAGGCTAGACCAGGGTCGAGACGCAATCTCTCAGAGATAAACCTTTTCATGGATTTGACTGCTCTACTATTCATCGTTTTCTTGGGTTGTGCTTATAAAGTAGTGGCACTATGATCCCGTAACCATGTCCGTTTTGCAACGAGAGAGCTTTGCCTTTACGAGAGCTGCTTAACTGTCCTCTGCCTCAGTTTCCTCTTCGGTAAAAAGGGGATGATGATGACGATTACTGTAGGGTCAGGAGGATTTAATCCGCTGATGTGTTAAGTGCACTGGATGCCTTGCACTCTGAGGGGGCGCGGTGGCTTAGGGCCCTTCGACTAATCAAGAGCAGACAGGAATATATTTTATTTAAATTACCTTCTAACGTTAACTCTCTGCATATCTGACTCTACGAGGCATCTTCCACCTTCATTGGGATAGGATTACTGACTCCGCAATAAAACCCTGGCGGATTTTCTCCTTATCTCTGACTCTTCATGAGTCCTACATTTTGGCTTTGGTTCTCTAATTTATATTTTAAATAAACATAGTTTCAGTCACGTTGTCCCTCACATTTCAAATGGTATTAACTTCTCTGCCAGTACTTTGCTATTTCTCGGCTCCTTGCACCGTGCTCCCAGAAACCTTTGTGCTTCCTTGAATCAAGCAGATATCATTTTTATTACCATCGCTTTGTTGCTTTCTCAATAAGCTTTGCTGTGGTTTTCTAGGGTGGGGACTTTGTTTGCTCATCTTTTTGTCCATCTGAGGCCTTAGTAAAATATCTATGGTGTAGCACGTACTCAGTGAGTGTTTGCAGATTGAATATATAGAGGAAAAAGTGGATTATAGAGGAAAAAGTGTTGTGAATCAACAGGATGTCTATTCTTTAGCGCCTATGAAAATTTCACCCTTTCTACCCTCTCTCTGATATCTCGGAGTTTCACCCAGTGAATGAAGCCCTCCTTGATTATCCCAGGCTTGGGAATATTTTTTTTTCCTAAAAATTGCTCCAGGATTAGAATCCAGCTACTATTACTGCTACTTTCCCTTCTCCTCCTTTCCCCCTCCTCCTCTATTATTATTATTATTAGTTATTATTTAATAATTATCTGTTTTGAATTGCTACTAAGTCTTGAGGGTAAGGACAATATGATACAATTCAGTACCTCCTTCAAGTCCTCACCCAGGATGAGACTCATGTTAGACACTTGGGAATTCAAGCTTAGGGAAGGAAGGCTGTTGTCACTTATCCCAGAAATTCATCGAGGGGCAAGGAGCCTCCCTGAAACTAAGAAGGCAAGAACCCGAGGAACCTCCGGGGAGTTTGTGGTCCAATGAACCTGTGTGGGCTTCAGAACAGACAGATGAGTGGCTGGCCAGCTCTATGGCCATTTTGAGTGTCCACGTTGTAGGCAACGATGACTATAATTAAAGATTCTTAGAAGAGACAGAGGAAGAGGAACAGGAAAACACTGCAGAAGGAGGGGGAGCAGGGACGTGCGGGAGCTGAGTGCAGCTGGAAACAGGCAGGAGACGTAAGGCAGACCCTGGGAAACAAGCGACTGGGGATGGAAGCAGATGTGTACAGACCCTCACTGAATGAGAAAGAAAAGTGACCATTGGCCAGAGGAATGTGTGTTTTGCAGCACTGTCGCACTTTTGAAAACATTTATGAACAAATAAATGACATAAAAACACAATGACACCCAGGGATAAAGGTTGGGAAGGAGTCTTGTAGCAGCTTGCTGGGTCTCTTTTCCTTCCTTGGGTTTTGATTGTTTTGCTTTCAACCAAGGAATAAAAGAGAATAGCAGGCAAGTTTCCAAGGGTTTGGAACATTGTAGGACACCCCCATTACGATTAATTGCAATATACTTTCTATATTTCTTTTTTAAGAGAAGTGTTGGATTAGGAAATGTACAGTCTCATCAACCAAAGACAGAATGCTGGCTACCATTCGGACCTCACAGGATATTTTTGGAAAAAAATCCTGGAATGGTGAATGGAAAAAGGACAATCTCAGAGCAAGGCCCACCATTGAAAAGCAATCCACAGGCACGTTTGATTCTGAAATCCCATCTCAGGTCTTTAAACTTGGAGAAAATGTATTTTCTTTTCCTATTGGACTGTGTCAATCATTTGTAAGACATCAGAAATTAATTAACCTTTTTATTTTCAAATTTTTCTGAAATTATGAAAAGAGAACTGAATAGAATAACAACAGTCCTGATATCTGGCAGAAGATAAAACATGACTTTAAAAGCCCTAAGATCCTTAAAAAAAAACTGCCAACATTAAAACAAAGCCTAGACAAGGGTCGAGACACAATCTCTCGGAGATAAACAATTTCATGGATTTGACTGCTCTACTATTCATCATTTTCTTGGGTTGTGCTTATAAAGTAATGATACTACGATCCCATAACCATGTCAGCTTTGTAACAAGATACGATTCTTTTAGAAATCAGTTAAAAATGAAGTCGTTCCATGTTTCGGAACTTTATTTGGCACAAACGACATGTGCAAGTCCTTTGAATTTTACCAATTATTTCATGTTTCAGTATATTTATCTCTGAGTACCCATCAGTGCTATTGATACCTAATTGAAGTAGGCTTGTAGACATGTGTTCCTTCCAACCATTACAAGATTTCTCGTGCATCGATGCTGATTTCATTGGATTTGGTTAGAAATGTGAAGTTTCAACATCATCGCCATCGTGATTATAATTACTTTCTTTAAAAAGTTGAGGGTAACTCATTATAAAAAGAACATTTGTGAAATAACTTTGAGAAAGCTGAAGTCATTCCTTTGGGTCCCACTTAGGAGGTTTCTTTTTTGAGATGCTGGCTGTAAGGGTATATTCTTTGGTTGTTATTATTCTGTTTATTTATTTGCACTTTAATATACAGGGAGGCTGAGGTCCAGTGACCTCTTCACCCACTCTTAAAATAGCTTCTTTATATTGCTTTCAAAGTGAGAAGCGATAGGAATAATATAATGGGAAAAGGATGTGATATGGGGCCAGACAGACCTGGAAGCAAAGCCCAGTTCTGTCTTTTAACAACTATGTCACCTCTCTGAACCCTTTGTTCACCCATGAAATTGCAATATTAAGACTGACCCTGCCTGTGATGTTTCAAGAGTTTAAAACAATGTAGGTAGGTCTTTAGTAAATATTGGCTAGTATGAAACAGTATCTCATTTGTTTTGCTCTAACAGTTGACTGATTAGGTAGACCTGCTGTCCCATATGACTCCATTATGATTATGCCCTATCGAGGGCCTCCCTGCAGACAAAAATCATACATGAAGTCATCAAACATTCTTTTCTTACAGATGGATTTCCTCTGGAGATTTATGGATATGCCCCCCTCCACACTGGTAACTTCAACTGCTGGTAGAAGAAAGGTCAGCCTCATTTTATTAAAATAATAAAAATAATGTAATCTAGAAACAATTTATACTTTCCCCATCCCCTCTGTCCCCAGAAAAGATGAAAACTGTTGCCAAACTGGCAATATTGTTCACAAGTCATGGTTGTGGGAGGGGGAACTCTCCAGAAGACATTTTCCAAACAGTGGAATTACTTTTTTATTATTTTCAAAACAAAACACAAGATCTGCAATTATTCCAGCAAAGTTTTTTTGGATAGAAATATTTAATCCATTAATTGAATGGACAGTTTTGACTTTTGCATAAACCTGATGAAAACTTATGTTGTGTGCTTGAATTTTCAAGTAGAAAATGAGGCAAAGGGATCATTTATATCTAAACCTGCATTGTACATAAGCAAACTTCAGTAAGAAGAACTATATATATATATCTGAAGTAATATAATTTAATGCATTTTCTAGCATATATTATATGGTTCTTAAAAAATCTAAGTATTGTAAATTGCCCAGCAACTATAAATACCTATAGGATTATCACAAAGAAATATCAACCTTTCCCCCCTCAATTTAATAAGAAGAAGTTAATTGGTATCAGATGTCACCCTCATCAAACATAAACGATCTCTCTCTCTCTCTCTTTTTTTGATCTGTCTTTTAATCATTCAAACAAGAATGAAAGTACACTTGCCTCTCTAATTCATGTTGCTCTGTAATGTTCATAGACCCGTATATTGCCATTTTAAAGCAATTAATTCAGGGATCTGTTTTTGTTCTAGTACTGTGCTGTTTCGATTACTGCAGTTTTACAGCGTATCTTGAAGTCTGGAATTGTGTTAACTCCAGCTTTGTTCTTCTTTCTCAAGATTGCTTTGGCTACTGTGGATTGTTTGTGGTTCCATACAAATTTTAGTATCATTTGCTCTACTTCTGTGAAAAATGCTGTTGGTATTTTGATAGGGATTGCATCTAATCTGTAGATTGCTTTGGGTAGTATGGATACTTGAACAATATTAATTCTTCCATTTCACGACCATGAGATATCTTTTCATTTGTGTTGCTCTCAATTTCTCTCATCAGTGTTTTATAATTTTAAGAGTATAAGTCTTTCACCTCCTTGGTTAAATCTGTTCCTAGGTATTTTATTCTTTTTGGTGCAATTGTGAATGGAATTGTTTTCTTAATTTTTCTTTCTGTTACTCTGTTATTAGTGTATAGAACCATAACTGATTGCTGGGTATTAACTTTGTATCAGGAAACTTTACTGAATTCATTTAGTACTTCTAATTTTTAAGTGGAGTCCATAGGGTTTTCTATGTATAGTATCATGCTATCTGCAAATAGCAACAGTGTAATTCTTAGAATTGGTACAGCCTATTGAAACCCCGCCCCCAAACTAAGATATTACAGCTGGAAAAAATTAGAAGCAACTGAATTGCAGGGAGATGCCTGGGAATCCTTTAAGTGAGATGTGTTCCCTCACAAACAAAAGAGGTAAATTATTTTGTTGGGTAAATGAAAAGTGCTAAAGGGACCTGTTCCCTGGGGGACTCTTTTCTTGTATACAGATTTGTGTGTTCTCTCTCATTAGGCCACCGCATATTGTGTTTTAGTATAGCTGATGTTCTTACTGTGTGTCCAACGTACACGGTACAAAAATCCAAATCTCCACTGTGAATCTGAATCTCTCCGTTGTCTCAGATTCAGCATTAAGACTCTTTGGCTTAAATCCCTTACTTTAAAATGGAAATAATCATGTATCCATAAGACCCAGGGCCTACTCAAAAGAAAAATGATACTTTTCAGTGCCACAGATCAGGACCATCCCTGAGAAAGCCACCCCCCATCACTGTCTCAAAGGTTTCTTTTTTAAATCTGTTATTTTTTTCCTTCCTAACATTAGGATGTGTTTCTAATTTTGCTCTACGGACACTACGATTTTATAAGATTTTTCCCCCTTCTAAATTCTGTACACATGATAGTCATTCTCCTTGAATACTGAGGACATTTTCTTGGAGTCATTTATAGAGACAAATACTTCCTCCCAGGCTCTTCATATTGACTGCACTCCATGATAATGCCTTTTAAGCAATTGAATGGAAGGACTCCTAGATGTAATGGGGAAGGCAAAAAGGAAATTCACCACGGGTGGGAAAGAAAATGAACCACCAGAGACAAGATAAATGCGTACAATCAATATAATATCGTACCCCAGGGTATGACAGAGTCACTGTCCCTAATGGCTACAGAATATGGTAAAGCCATAAAAATAACATAAAATAAAATAGTGCACTATTCTCAGTTGCCACTCTCCCGAATGTTGCCATAAACCTAGCAGGACCACCGGAAAAAATGAACAGACATTTCCATGATGCATGGGCCACCAAAGAGGCTCAGAGAGATATGATTTAATTGTAGTTTTCTGGTTTATCTTTAAAAGCAGTCCGCATGGGAATGTAAAGTAAAAACCAATTTCAATTTCCAAGAGAATCTTAAAACTACACATAATTTATAAACTCACACAAAGGGCAATGTATACTACTTATTGAGGCCCAGACTGACTGTTATTAAGGAATTATACAATTATTAGGAAGTAATTATAAAATTATTACTAAGTAATTATTAAGCTGTCATTAAGGAATAATGATAAAATTCATGAGTCTTAGGGATAATTACCTTTTTTTTTTTTTAGAAATTACAGTTTCCAAATATAATGTGTATATGAATTTTTAAACTTCTTAAATTGTGAAATATAATGAACAGATAAATAGTGCGTAAATGTAAAATAATGTCGTATTCAGCTGAATGAAGTGTAATAAAAAGAACACCTGGGTTATTTATACCTGAGTCAAGAAACAGCATGTTCCTATGTCCCAGAAGCTCTTCTCTATCATAGACTGCTCCCTCTCCCCAAATGGCAACCACTTTCCCAAATTTTTTATGGCTTTATGGAGGTATAATTGACTGAACATATTTAAAGTCTGCAATTTGATAAATTTTGCTATATTTAGATGCTTATAAGCAATTATCATAATAAAGACAATGGACATATATGTGAGCCCCCCAATTTTTCTTGTACCCTTTTATAATTCTTCTTCTTACATCTTCTATCCCATCCCCATCACTGGGTATTCCGTTATCTTTTATCTGTCCGTATATTTTAGTTGGAATTTCCTAGAATTTTCCATTGATGGAATCATACAGTTGTACTCTTTGCCTTGATGTTTTCATTCCTCACATTTGTATTGATACTCAAACATGTTGTGGCATTTATTAATAGCTCATTGTTTTATATCACTGAGTAATAGTCCATCATAAATGTAATGTTATATATATGTTATAATATAATGATATATAATTATATAATATAGTAATAATCATAGAATTATATACACTATATATTAAATCATAGAATTATATACATTATATATTATCTTATAATAACATATTGTAATAGAACATTATGTATATAGAACAATTATTTTATCCATTTGCCTGTTGATGGACAAATGCATTTTCATCAGTTTGGAATCATTACACATAAGGGTACATCAACCTTCTGCAAACATTCCTGTACATGTTTTTATATGGGTACATGTTTTTCCTTGGGTAAATACCAAGGAGTGAATGGCTGGGTTATACTGTAGATTCATTTTTAAATGTTTAGATAACTGCCAAATGATTTTTCCAAAGTAGTTCTAGCTGCTTACATTCTTCCCAGCAGTGTATGAGAGTTTCAATTATTCCACAGCATTGTCAAAACTGCATACGGTCAGTCTTTGAATTTTAGCAATTCTACTAAGTGTGGAGTCCTATTCCATTGAGTTTTAAAATTTATTTTCTGAATAACTAATAATGTTGAGCAGATTTTCATGTATCTATTCCTTATCTGTGTATCTTCTTTCGTAAGGCACCTGTTAAATACTTTCCCCTTTAAAAAAAAAATCTGTTGTTTGCTCTTGTATTTTTGAGTTTCAAAAATTCTTAATATACAAGTTCTTCATGAGACATATGATTTGCAAAAACCTTCTGCCGGTCTGTGGTCACTTTATTCCCTTCACAATGTCTTATGAAGGACAGAGATTTTTAATTTTGATAAATTAAAACGATTTATCAATTGTTTTGATGGCTCATGCTTTCTGTGTTGAGTCTAAGAAATTTTTACTTAGCGAATTATAACAAAGGTTTTTTTTCCTAGGTATTCTTTAAGGAACGTTATCTTTTTACATTTTTACATTTAGGTCCAGATCCACTTTCTGTTTATTTTTGTATATGGCACAAGCATGGCTCAAAGTTCCTTTTTTTTTCCATATGGGCATCCAATTGTCCCAACAGTATTTATAGAGAATTTTAAATAGCCCTCACTCAATAACTTCTAAAACACCTAGGGAGGCAATTAGTAAACATATAGAGGATATATATAGATAATATACTTTGAATCAAAATAAAATAGCGTGGGTGACAGAGAATTGTTGTGGTTTTTAACATTTCAGAAGTGAGAAAGAGATAGACTGGGAAATTTTATCCTTTGTTTCCTTTCCAACAGTTCTGGGCCCAATGGAAATCTGTTTTCCTCCCTAGTGTAATGCCTAGGAAATCATTCTGTCTCAATATCCTGAGTACCCAATTGCCTATTATCAGCATGATAAAGGTTGTGAATTCTTGGAAACAGTCAAATGTAATATTTCACTATGTAATTAATTTCTGGTGGGAGTTTTCCACCAGATGTTGACAATATTTCTAATGATGCATTCAGAATATTTGGGATAAATACAAAACTTTTCTCCCAATCAAGAAAAATTATATATATATTATATTATATATAATATATATATTAAAAATTATATTATGGCCAGTATTATGGCCATATTATTATTTTTATATGGCCAGTAGTTTACCTGGGAAGAATTGCTATTTCAGGCAAAATTTGGGATTTTAGGCTATTTATGTAGGTCCAAGCTGCCGATGATGATATTAATAAATTGCCTTTGAAAGAATATCACTAATAACTATTTTAAGCCTTTATGTGTCAAGAACTGTAATTTTTTATGTTGCAAATGCTCCATCTAGAAAGCAGTGAGGTTAAAATTGAATATAGTGTGCAGGGAAAAAGAGAAGTAGAAAATGAGGCTGTTATCTAACCCTAACATTCTTTAACCACATTAAGCGAAATAGTTATTTTCTCCACTTTGAAAATCATATGTTGTTATATAACAGAAAAGTGTAGGTTTACATCTATTAATTTAGCTTTTCTGAGAGATCAAACTGAAGCCAGAATTGTCAAATGTGCATGCAGGCGCGTGCACACACACACAGACACACACACACACACAAGCTTAATAAAATAGGTTATAATACAGGCACATTGAAGAGATAAATCCCTGGCTCTATCTTGTTCAACATGTACAAAAACTAGGATATGTCTGCAAGACATTCACCCTGAAAACCCTAAGTATATAAACTTTATGTTGGATGCCATTTCCTACCCAATTAATGCTTGTTCCCTGTCTTGTTACCATGAAAGCTTCATAGCTAGCTCACAAGATGTACCCTTGGGAAATCTTGATTTTAAAAGATTATGGTTAGCTCCTGTGATATACAACCCACTATTTATGACCCGACTGATGTTACCGTGTAAGTTAACTGGAATGCAAATGGCTTGGATTTACCTAATCAAGAAACATCAAAGGGCTTTTTCTACTTCTGACATTCATGATTGACTGTACTAAAAATCATACTCTAACAAATTCATTTCTTAAAAACACAAAAAGTAAACATTTTCTCTCACACAGTAGCCATTTTAATCCTGTATCTATTATCTGTTTGCATTCGTTGGCTTAAACATCTAATGCGAAGGAATGTTACTCCAGAAGAAAATAGTTTTAGAAATAATTACATGTAGAGAAACTGTTCATTTTCAAACAGAACATAAATGACTCAGAGTCAATTATGATCTGCTCCGCTTCAAAAAACGGAAATAGAATATTAATAATGAAAAGAACTAGAACTAGGATAAGAGGCTCGTGGTTTAATGAGATTGTATTTACGGTGCTCTGAACCTTGCAGAGCCAGGCTCGCATTCCTGGCACTCACTCTAGATGCTGGGAGTATTGCCTGCTGACACAGATGAGTCCCTCCCTAGGATTGTCTTTGGCTGAAGAGAGTTTATGCCTCGTCCCTGGGGACAGCCTATGTTCAGTGACTTGTCTGTGCATCAGGTCTCACTCCCTTGCCTTGACTTGAGGAATCTTGTACGGACCGTTCCAGCTGCAAAGCTTCCCTTGGGATTGGCTAAAGCCCTTTTTGCACCTGCTTCTTCCTCAGTCCTTCTCCCCTTTCTCCTTACAGGTGATGGTCTCAAGAACTCTCCCCAGGAAATCTTTTGTACACACATCTCCACATAGGAGTCTCTTTTGGGGGTGGGGGGGCTGACTTACAATATGTGGGTATAGGACACAGGTAGCACTTTCTCATGAACAAATTTGGCTCACTTTCGTTCCGAGATCACCAGGAGTGTTTTTTTGTCACACAACATTAGTCTTAATTAGTACAGAAAAATTCTATGTGCAGTCATTTTCCACATAGATTTACATTCAACTTTAAGAATCATGAGTAATTTTATGAGTGCAAGTGAAACCAGGAGAATCATTAGATCACCTTGGTTAATAATCAAATGAGAAGGTGGAGAATTAAAACTGGTAATTTTGAAGTTTGTGTAATCATAGAATTGTTGTTTTGTAATCCGGCCACGTTCAAATCACTTCCTCTGATTTTTCTTCTGCTTACTAATCTTGTGTAGACCTGAACTTCTATACAGTTATAAACTGCAAATAATGTGGAAATGCTCTCAATTTCATAAGGGCATACTTCTCTAATATAATTTTCTAGAGATTAAAAAGAAGTGTGCATTGATGCTTTGGAGTTAGAGAAAACTTTAAGAAAAAATGAAGCAAATTGTAATTTTCAAAGTTTAATTTTGATTTTCCATTAGCATCAACAACGTATGTAACAACATTAAGTCATCCAAGCAACCCTGGTATTATTTTGCATGAAATCAGAAATATTTTAAACATTTCCAATCACCACCAGAAAAACAGTATGTCATCATACACAAGTTCGATGGAAATGTTATACATACTCACGTTTTTAAATTAAACATATACTCATGTTTAAATGAAAGCATCTGAGAATCATAGGGCCTGTAATATGAGATACACTGGTTAAATACAATGGTATATTGCAGCTGACTTGCACTGGCTCATGAGAACCAATTGTGAGCCTCTATTCCCAACTTTGCATTCAGTGGCAGCATGCTGCTAGACTAAAATTGGCCATTGTGAGAGTATTTACATATAGGAAATCTGTAAAAACTACACATGACGGCTTTATTTATGTTTTTTCTGGTTGTTAAACTGTTACCAGGACCCCACAATCTGTAGATCAGATGATGGCCTCAAAATTTAAAAATCCAAATATAAAAATGGAAAGTATTTCAAATAATTTATAAATATTAATTAAAGAAGAAAGTGGGAGAGCAGGAGTTTTCCAATGAGCTCTTATTTGATTTTTATATTCTGGGAAAAAGATAGATCTAGATATGTGTCTAATTATGGCACCCTTATATATTTTTATAACACATGCTGCAAATCATCATTACAATGTTATAATTAAGAACCTTTTTGATTAGCTAATTCAATATTTCAAAGAGTAGCTTTTTCTCAGAAAAAAACATTGTGAGTTTTCTCTAAAGATGAAAAACAAAATAAAAGCGTAAGGTTTTGGGGCGCCTGGGTGGCTCAGTCGTTAAGCATCTGCCTTCGGCTCAAAGTGTGATCCCAGGGTCCTGGGATCGAGCCCCGCATCAGGCTCCCTGCTCTGCTGGGAGCCTGCTTCTTCCTCTCCCACTCCCCTTGCTTGTGTTCCCTCTCTTGCTGGCTATCTCTCTCTCTGTCAAATAAATAAATAAAAACTTTTTTAAAAAAAGTATAGTTTGTGGAGATTCAACAGAAAAAAAGGAAGGTTTTTTACTTTCTGCCTTTATTTGTAATTAACCAATCCTCCAGCAGTCTATGTTTTATTGGAAGTAAGTTTGACAAGTAGTGTTGAGGGAAGATTACGGCAACGCTTATAATACATTTGACATATGATATCACAAGGTTAGTAACATTTAAAAATACCTCCTTCAGGAATATCTTGCAAAATTCCTTATCCTAACATTTCCTTTAGCCCTCAACTATCAGAGATTAAAAATTATAATTTGGTTGTATGCTTGTTTGACATTTAAAAATCATGTGGCTTTGAAAAGATTTTTGATTTAGATCTCTGTTACAACGTTTTGAGCTAGCATTGATCCCCAAGTCAGGAAGAATTAATAAAGGAAAAAACATTTCTTTTCTGCCCTTATAAAGAAATTATTATACTTAGCCAGCAAATGATCAAAAATAATTGAGCATCAAAAGGATATCTGAAAAAAAAAATAGGTGTAAGGATCTGATTTTTTTATAAGAATATGAGTTCTAGTTTTCTTTCCTTTTTTTCCTTTTTTCTTTCTTTCCCTCTTTCTTTCTTTCTTTCTTTCTTTCTTTCTTTCTTTCTTTCTTTCTTTCTCTTCCTTTGGTCTGAATTGCCTCTGTTTTTTTTCTCTGGATACCTTTAATTTGTTTGTTTTGTGTCTTTAGACTGGAAATTCCTATTCAGAATTCTGGTGACCCTCTTGTGTGACTCTAGAAAAACCCTTTGGAATTCCATAACATACATGTGATGTACAAGATGCACGTTAGCTAATGGGTTTGCATGTGGGGTGATCAGACTGCGGCTGGCCTTTTAGTTAGAAGTCCTCTGTGCAAGAAAATCACACCTCTCAGGTTTTAAAGCAACCGATCCTTCAATCTTCTGTTTGTTGAGATGGGGTTCTACTTCTGTATTCCAGGTGGAGGAACTGGGAAGGAGTTTGAGAGACTGTATTAGTTTTTGATGCTGCCTAACAAATTACCGCAAACCCAGGGGCTTAAAACAACACTCTTTTATGATCTCTCCGTTTCTGTAAGTCAGAGGTGCTGGTAGGACTCACCTGGGTCTTCTGCTCCAGGTTCTCTGCTCACAGGCAGAAATCCAAGGCTGTGGTCTTATCACAGGCTCAACTGAAGGTAGATCTACTTGGAGGATCCCTCCACTTGTTGGGAGAATTCTTCTCCTTGTTGTTTCAGAACTGGGGTTTCCATGTCTTTCTAGAGGCTGCCTTCCATTCACAGGAAGACCACTCACAGTTGTTTGCTGCATGGCTTCTTCAACATGGCTAGTTACTTTATGACAATTTGCTTCTTCAAGGCCAGGGAGGGGGGGGTCTCTATAGCTCCAGTCTGCTAAGACAGTCTTATATAATGTAACATAATCATGGGAGTAACATCCCATCTCATTGCATATTCTATTGGCTGAAGTGACTCAGAGATCCCATTCACACTACAATGGTATGAATCTAGAAGATAAGACTTACTGGGGGTGGTGGGTGTCCTTTAAGGTTTGTCTACCAATGAGACCGTGGTTCATATGTATTGGTTCTCTGTTTTTGAATTTGTGTCTCTTGGACCAGATTTAATTTCCTCAAATAAGAATCTCCAAGGAAGAGAATGAGAGGCAGTCATTGGATACTTAGGGCTCTGAGAGTCCAAACTGTATTAAATTCAACTACTTTTTGTATACTCAGCACTCCATCTTACCCCAGCTCCGGGTAGTATCCATAGTCTGTAGCCTAACTCTTATGAGGTTTTTAGGGCCAGTTGGAACACTTCCTTATCAAATTCCCATCAGACTCAGGTTGCAAATTCTTACTATCTGCCGAGTCTGTTCTTTTCCTGAATCTCTGAGTCTGCAGATTTCTTAAACTCTGTTGAAATTTCTGAATTGCATTTGAGTCCTCTCCAATTTTTTTTTTGTCTTTGTGGGTTTTCTCCTTCTTTTTATGTTAACGTTATTGTTATTTTAATGAAGCATGGGGAGGAGAAGAAATCTGCCATATGTAACTCACTGTTTCTCCTTAAGATGTTGGATTTTGCCTTTCCTGATGCTGTCCCTGCTCTCTCTTGTATCTGCATCATCCCAGGGGAGGATAAGACCAGGGAGGTTGCTCTGTTTTCCCATGTCACATGAAGCATCTTTTCAGATTTCTTGCATCAGAAAATATAGAAAGAAAAGAAAATACAAAGATTAACTAATGACAATAGTTAGATACATAATCTCTTAGGGCCCAGAACAGTTATGGTCAGAGCAGGTATCCTCAGGAAGGATCTCATGTGGAACCTCAAAGCCTGCAACACCTGTACGCTTAAAAACCCACTTTTTAGCCAGAGAGGGAGCCTTGCCCTCTGGCCTCCGTTAGGCCATTCATTAATTAGCACACAAGAGAAAGCGCCTTGACATATTTCACAAGGATAGGCTATATAGTCTTTACAAACTCAGTACATGGGACAGCAACAATGTGGCGCTGTAGCCATCTGAGTCCACTGGTTACCCAGTCCGAGAGGAAGGGCAGGATTGCATTTTCATTGTATCTCAGTGTCTCTGCTCCAAATCACTAATGACCAAATCCGTTAGCTCCTACGGACACATTTTCTCCCAAAAAGACATTATAACTTGATAAAGAGAATGTATTTGATACAGAGAATGAAAAATCTAATAAGAGCAAAGAAGAGAGTTGTGTGTAAGCTAAGTATTTAGCTCTGTTAAGTATAACCAATTAAAATATGAGAAATTCTGCATCAGGTGTCGAAACACCTTCCCCATCCCAAATCAAACCCAGGTCCTGATTTGAACTTCCATAACTAAAATCCTCTCGAAGTGATTATTCTGCAGTGAAAAAGGAAGCTACCCCCAAATTAATCCACCTTTCCACTCTTTGGGATGGAAATAATTGCTTATAGGTTTGATATGACAGTATTTTCTAGTTGCTAGCCTTAAGAATTTTCTAATATAAGGGGGCCCATTCTCGTTTTTTTGTCATGAGTTATTCTAATGGAGGCAGCATATGGAAAGTATCCATGTAAGTGTGTGTGTGTGTGTGTGTGTGTGTGTGATTGTGTGTATGTGTGTGTATTCAAGCAAAGTTTTCTAAAATTGTTTTAAAATTATAATTGAATTATTAATTGCTGAAATATGCCCCACAGCAAGTATCCATGTTTCAGGTGAGGGCAAATGAAAGACCTTAAGAATATGATCTGACCAAGTTGATGCTACTCAGATTAGGTCCTCTCCCTCCCAGGCTAATATTCCTGGCTGTCTCATGTAGTTTGGTGTTTATTAAGACACAGAGCTAAAAAGAACACTATTCTTCTTTTGTAATTAACACAGAGTCATAGAGACCATACATTATTCTAACTCCAGTGAGTAAATGGCACTGGGCTCTTCCAGTGGACCCTCTTTATAGAGCTGTTGGCGGAAGCTCAAACTGAAATAATCAATTTAGGCCTCCCATTCTCTCTGTTAACTTGACAATGTTCTGTTTTGTATTTTCTCTAAGCTACATTTCAAGACTTTAGAATGCATTAAAAAAAAAAAAGACTTGCCACATTCTTATTCAGCAATCTAGAAATCCTCAAATTATCATTATTTTTTTCCTATAGAGGAATATCAGCTTCATACAGCAAGCTAATCTTTGTTTTAGGAAAAAATGCAAATCTTAGCATTTCTTTAATCTACGTCTTTTAAGGGTAAGCTGTTGAAACGTAGAAAGGAGAAAAAAAAAAAAAAGGACTGCATCCAGAGATTATTTGGAAAAAAGAATGACCTCAAAAATTTGAACTTAAATGCATGAAAGGAAATACAGCATATATATATTTTTCCTATGGGTGATGACAGGGCTTAAGATGCAAAATGCTACGCTTGCCTGGAAAAGCTACCTATTTAAAAAAAAAATTAGACTTTAAATGATCTCCTGGGTACTACTATGTTACTCAGGACTGTCGACACAGAGAAATGAGGCATTCCAGTTACTGAAATGTTGAGAAATGGCCCAAGCACTGCCAAGTGCATGTCCCCTACCGTGAGCCATTTCTCCTTTCCCTGGACACTGGCCCAATTATGGAGTGATAGTCATTCCAATGCCAAATATGGGGAGTCAGGATGCCAGGCCAGAAATGTCCCTTGATGTTTCCCCCTGTACTCATTCAAGAGAATGAACATATAATTGTTAACGGTGATAAGATAATACTTCACTCACTCTTGTAAAAGTGTCTAAAAAAGTCTTCAGATTTTCCAGCAACATTTGGATAGTGATATGTAGTATATGGTGTGTGCCAAACTCAAAGTTACAAAGCCTTATTCTTGGCAACAACTACAAACAATTTCCATTTTACTATGAAAACGAAAAGAACACACAAAGTTACAGTCTTCTCTGGGGTGTTTCCAATGTGTTATCCTAGAGTAAGTATGTTCTTTTGAGTCGTTTTTCCATCAGAGTCACAAGTAATGTAAAAGGACAATTAACATTATGATTTCAGAACATAAAAGCCTCATAAAAGAATATTAAGATATTACTTATTTTATTGTGACTGATTATAAGATAGCATTTAGTGTGGGAAATTTAGAAAGTAAAAATATGAGAAAATGTCACCTGTAGTTCTTATATCCAGAATTAGAAGGAACGTCATTATTTCTGTGCATGTATTTTCAGATGGGTGTGCGTGCACATGTATTCTCTGTGTCCATGGTTTGGTGTATTTATTTTGTCATGATTTGTGATCGTACTGTGTAAATTACTATTTAGGTTTTCTCTTATAATGAACCTTTTTAAGGTATCCACAGTCATGGGTACAGATAAATTTTATAAAATGCTTTGGTCAGAAAATATTTATGTGTAATCATAGGCAATGGTTAACCATAAGCAATATAATTGCACAGTGACATAACTGGAATGGTTTTTAAAAGTCTTTAAATCTTAAAAAACAATTATATCCATAGGGGAATACTTGATTTACTCTGTAGAATTTCTGACCTTCATTTATCTGCTTTCGTAAGAGAAATGCCATAGGCTCAGAATATCATAATTTTTTTTCTTATGTGGATGATTTAATCTGGTTTCCATTTTGATTTGCCTTTCCGTTTTGAAAGAAGTGGCAACCTAGTTTCTCTTCAGTATTCCACTGAGTCACTTCATGTATTTTTTGTACAATCTGTGTTCCCTGCTTAGAACTATGTTACACAGGAATAAATAGTTTGAGTAACACTACACTCTACTATGGGCATTAGTTTTTATTTTCCTGTTGATTTTAGTTCTGAAATGAATTTCAAGTTCATGTATGAATCTGGTGTCAGTGCAGGTGTAGATTTCTTTGTCCAAAGTCTGGCTGCCATGTTTGCTGTGCTAGCAAGGTAGGTAATCCTAGCTGGACCAGAGAGCTGGAGAAATAAGATTCACCCTGCCAATCCTTCTTCCCTGTGCTCTGTGTCTTAAGAAGCTGGTCTTTTGGGGTTCAGACACTGGGAAGCCTCTGTCGAAGTCAGGAGGTGGGAGAAAAAGTAGGCCAGGTGCCTCATCCCCAGACTTCCTCGCTGTGGGGGGTCTCTCACTTTCTCCCTCCCCTCCACTTAATGGTATCCTAGCTGCTTTGTTCAAATTGCTGCTTTCTGGTCTGCAGGGAAGCTGGCTCTGTTCCTTTCCTGTGTTTTTTGTTTGTTTGTTTGTTTTTGTTTTTGGTGGGGGGTAGACTTAGGGTCACAAGATTTAGCAAAAAAACAAAAACAAAAACCCCAAACCAAGGGAAAGTGGCATATTTACATTAAACATTTATAACATTTATTTGCCTTTTACCTGGGAATATAAATTTAATGGAGCACCTGGTATTTTATCTGATGACCCTAGGAGTGATAATGTAATCATTTTGCTGCTCTCTCATGTGGTTTATCTTTGTGCTTTCCCCACCAGACCCCCACATGTAATAAGTGGGTCCTTTGTCGATAAACCCTGCTCAGGCTTTTCTTATTTGATTATGCCCTTGGTTTCCTAATGGGACCTGCACAGACACATGTCTCATCGAGCTAAGTTTAAGATAGATCAGTTTTAGGTGTTTTTTTCTTGGTGTATCTTGATTTGTACCTGTGTGAAAAGGAAAGAATGCCTGTACCTTCTCAATGTAAAAGCAAACAGTAATAAGCTCTTTTAGGCTATAGAATGCAATACACTATGTCAAAAATGACAGGGAAAATAGCACCTACAGGGACCATACATCAGACAACCCAACCATGCCAGGTTAGTTCTGGAGAACGAATGATCCAACTTAATTATTCGTAGTGTTTTCTTTCCATCCGGGTTAGATATAAAGTATCATGGGATCAACCTGAGCATAATGGTGAAAAGCTAAAGAAAGTATACATTGTGTCTTTGGCACGTTCATTACATAGCTTTGTGTCCTTTAGAAAGGTGGCTAGTTTCCGGGGGCACCTGGGTGGCTCAGTTGGTAAGCCTCTAGCTCTTGACTTTGGCTGAGGTCATGGTCTTGGGGTCATGAGACTGCGACCCACATCAGGCTCCACATTCAGCAGGGAATCTGCTTGAGATTCAATCACTCCCTCTCCCTCTGCCCCTCCCCTGCTAAAATAGATCTTAAAAACAAGAAAGGTAGTTGGTTTCCAAAGCCTATAATTTCCTTATGAATAATATAATTATAATAGAGTGAACTCCTTGGATTTTTCTTTTTACAAAGTTAAGTATACATTTACTATCAGAATCTTTGGGTTCTGTTTCCCCATCTTTAACCCAAAGATAATAATAGTATCTGTGAGGATGAAATGACTTGGTGTGGGCAGAACACAGAAGAAGTACTAGTTGTTAGTAGCCATTGCTCGCATAAAATAATATGTCACTCGACTGCCAAATCTGAGTATGAGATGCTATTTTTATCAGATTTAGGAGCAAAACGGCCGTATGATTTATTATCCAAAGCAGGCAATTAAAAAAAAACCACATTGCTTTATTATCATACAATTTACTCATACCCAAGTGCACCCATTTTAAGTCCAATGAGCTTTGACAAAAACGTACACTTACACAGTCACCACCCCTATCAAGATGTACAGTATCTCCATCATTCCAAATGGTTCCCTTATGTTTCTTTGCAGTCAGTTCCTACCCACAGTTAGCCGAAGGCAATTCTAGGCTGCTTTCTGTCATTGTAGATTAGCTTTGCAAAGGACTTGTGAAATACAGTTTATTTTATAAATAGTCCCAGATGGACCTCTTGTCAAGAAAGAATTTCAGTTACAATAAGAAGTCACTCTGGAAATTAAATCATAAATGGAAAGAGGAATATCAAATCCCTTATTGTTCGTCCCAACATCAGATATTAGCCATTACAGAAAAATGCCATTTTATGAATAAACGGCAAAAATGTAAATATCCTTAAGTTTTTGCTTTTGGCAAAAATGTGAATATCCTTACATTTTTGCTTTTGTCTTATTTGTAATCTCATTTAATACTTAATGGTGACCCTATGCATTATTATAATACTCTGCAGAGACTATATGATCTTTGTTTCTTCTCGGTAAGTTGGATTTTGGAAACTGATTTAGTAATTTTAATTATTACATTAGGCAACAGTAGGAAGACATGTTTTGCCTCTGGTTTGTCTAAGTCAAGAGAATGTATTTTATCTTCAGCCTATACATTTCTCAGCCTCGGAACACACACACACACACACACACACACACACACACACACACACAATTTCCTAAAATAGGAAGCAAACCCTTTATTATTATAGAGGGGAGATGTTTGCTTGTTTGTAGCACAGGATTCCTATTTCCATTTTGACTAGATAATTGTTGGGGTCAGGGGCGGCCTGTCCGTTGTAATTCAGTATGTTTACCAGCATGTTTTCCAGCATGCCTGACCTCTACCCACTAGATGTCAGTAGTCAACCCCCTCCAGGGGCCTTACTAATCAAAAAACTCTCCAGACCTTGCCAAATGTCCCCTGAGGGGCAAAATCACCCTTTGGAGAATCACTTTTGTAGAGGGTATTGGGCTGTGTAGTATTTTTTTTAATTCCCCTATTAAGATACTAATCAATTAGAAGTTGACCTATAGGATTCTCCTGCTGTTTTAATCAGTTCGGCATCAACCGTGTTCCACATTAATGTTATGCATTGACATTTTTCCGTACTAAAACATTATGCTCATAAATACGATGTCAGCGTGTACTGCGGGATGATAGGTAAAGCAGGAATCAGGGGATTTATTATTTTTTTAATTAATTTTTTGAAATTAGGTCAGGATGCAATGGACAGGTTTACTACCTTTCTACAAATTAATTAGGAAAAACTTTCAAGGGGTGGAAGATTATTTTTTTTTTCCGAAACAATAATATGCAATAAAACCATCATAGGTTACATTAAATTTTGATTTGTATGTGAACCAGCTAGTTTGCCTGAAACATCCGAATCATTAAACCACTGTAGTTCTGCTTCCTTAAAGGAGCAGTCCGCAGATCGCCCTGAATTGGCTCATTATGGACAAAGGTAACTGATCCAAGATCGGCGGTGCAAAGAATGTGTAGAACCAAAACAAGAGCAAGCCATCAAAACTTCAGGAGGAGGAAAAGCCCTCGTTTAGATCACGAAAGCATGTATCAGTCGTTTATATTTAGCAAATAGTTCAGAGCGCAGCTCGTGGCTTCCTATCAGCACGAATTAGAGATAAGCTTTCACTATAATAAAGAAACAATTAGATTGTCACACTCACTGAAATGCACGCATGTGACCAAGATAAAGTCCCGGTTTGAATTCCTCGAATTCATCTCCCTTTCTCCACGGACTCTCAGAATCCAGGTTACTTTACCGTGAGAGGAAGTATGTCAGGATGATTCTCACCCTTGTGTTTGAGAACTAGGGTGTTCTGAGATCCCACAGCGGACCTTGTGGTTTACCAGCTGAATGAGCAGAGTGGCTGAGAAAAGTACTTTACGCTTCTGCTCGGATGGCCTTCTGAGCTCTTTGCAATTAAGAATTTACTCATTTTATAAAAACATGTGTTCTTGCAATAGTTGCCATCTTGATGTACCTGGAGAGAAGAGGTATCCACACCATGAATTTATTAGAGCAGCTTTTTGAAGTTCTCAATTTAAGTCTTTGTCATCTTCTTAACTTGCCATTTGGGAAAAAGTTAAATTTCCCAACTTTATTTTTCTTTAAATTCCTGATAATATTCTATTTATAAAAAAGAATTGAAGAGCATGTCAAACTTCCACCTCCACACACACACACACACACACACACACACACACATACACACTCTTCAGAATTCAGTTCAGTAGCTGTTTTCCTTGCTCAATGTTTTTTCTAATTTATACTACTTTTTCAATATTAAATTCATAGATTAAAGGATAGAAGGTATGCCTCAATAGATCTATTAGTTATTCACTGTTTCAGGAGCAATTCAGAGCTTTGTCTTTGCTCTTAAAAGCATGTAGCCCTACATAAAATGTGTTTATATCAAATATCATAAGACAGACTTTTCAAAGACTACAAACTCATTTTGCATATCTCAATTTATAACCTGTCTTGGTTAAGAGATACCTTTTTCTTAAAATATGCAATTTTTATAGTCACTTTTATTTTTTGCTACTACTATTTCCATTTATAGATTGACACTAGGGACCCCCAGCTTATAGCTGGGTGCAAAATATCCCCCTAGATAAACATCTAGTTTTAATAGGTTCAGATGGGGAAAAATGGTATTTCAAACTATCTTAATCACATCTTCCTCAAATAGACTTATAAAGTGAGCTCTGTTGGCAACCTAAAAAGCCACTTAGGATTGTGTGTGTGTGTGTTTGTGTGTGTGTGTGTGTGTGTGTCTGTGTGTATGTGGAGGGAAAAGGTCAGAGGCTGGGGACCTAGGGGAAAATTGTGTCAGGTTTATGAGTATGTAAATTGAACACATATTCAATATTTGTTTTAGAACGCTGTCCCCATAAAGGATATTCTCTGACGTTTTGGTGTGCTGTACATTCAATATATTATAGCATCTTAATATCAGGAGCTATGTTGATTCACACAATAGCAAAAGAATACTTCTAAAATCAAGGGTATTCAATTAGTTGGAAATCCTAGGCATTGAAAGTAGCATACGAATGTAACATGTGAACTCCCTACTGAAGGGGAATAAACTTTTCATTACTAAATAATTCCAAAGTGAAGATTCCTTCTTCTTTTTGCCTACCTTCTTCTTTCTTTCCTTCTTCCCTCCTTTCCTCCCTCCCTCCTTTCCTTCCTTCCCTCCTTCTTATTAGTTTTTTTAGTATCAATTTGGGACTTTTGATGCCTTAACCTAACAAAACTCCTTGAATCTCCAAGCCCAGTGGGTTCCTCCTTCCATGTCATGCAGCAGGTTTTTTTTTTTTTTTTTTCTTTTGCTGCTACCATGAAATCACTTTCGGCTCTCTTTGTCCCCTTCATTGCTACAGCAACAGTCCCCCATCTCCTCTCCTTCAGTCTTTTCCTTATCAAATTAATTAAATCTGCAGCAAGCTAAGTCTTTTGAATATAACACTTTTATTCTGGTTGCGAAACTCTCCATTTCTTCCATTTCCTAGAGGGTAAACTCTTAAATTCCTAGCATGCTATTCAGACCTTCTACAGTTCAACCAATGCATCTTCCCTTTTACTCTTCTCTGCCCTTTGCTGCTAGCTAGTCAATCTAGATTCGGGACTCCAACAATCCCTGCATTATCTTACTTCCTTTCGTTTCTTCATACTTACCTCTCTTGCCTAAATGCATGTGCTCTCATTTCAAACAACCCTTCTAGGCCCAGATAAAGAGCTCTCTTTTCTATGCTGCTGTCTCAGTTCATTCATGGTAAATGTAACCTCTCTCTCCTGTGGAAGTATATGAGCCATTGTCCTTACCAATGGAACATACCTTGCCTTGTGACACTGTATGCAGATATCATCAATTATTATTTAACTAACTTAGGTTTATAGCTTGTTTGCCCAATATGATGGCATCCTTTATGTTTTTAGCTTAATTAATTAATGTATTTATTTATTCTTATATTCAAGGAATGATGATGGATTATGAAGAAAAGAAGGAAAGATCAAATTAAGGGAGAGAAAAACAAAATTAATCCTATAGACTTCATCAATGTTCAGTAGAATTAGGAGATATTTAAGACCTAATCAAAAGTAGACTGGGTCTGTAAGGCAAACATAAACGTTTTTCAAAGCTAATCTGGGCGATGGCAAGGGACAGAAGATGTTGTTATTGCAGTATCAGTACTCTGAGGCATTATTCTATTGTTTTACCAAATTAGACAAATGAGAGATTAATTAGAAATTCTAATAGGCTAAAAATATCTACCAAATAGAAACCATTCATTTATTTATAAGTGTTTATCTTTCCTAGCACCACTAAATGCCAAGCATGAACCCTATTATGGTAAATCAGATACAGGAAGAAGTAGCTGTTGGCTTGAATTTTTGAGAAGTTTTGTTGAGGTCTTACATGGGCCTTGAAGGATCACAGAGATTACAAATCGTGGAGAAAGGGTGTCAAGAAAGTCTTGGAAAGTGGCAGGCAAGAAGTGGAGAATAAAATAGCACAGAACTTCATAGGAATTCTAAAAAAACTCTGTTCTCTTTAAGAAGATATTAAACTAGAATTTAGTACTTGGCTTATGTCATAACCTGTTCACGATAAGAGGAAATCTTTTTAGAATTAAATCTTCTAAGGCTAGGCCTTGCAGATGTGGAAAAAATGTTAACAGGATGATATTTTAAATTTCCTCTTGGTTAAACTTGCCTACTTGTAGCCATTATTAAAAGAAAGAAAGAGCGAAAGGAAGAAAGAGAGGAAGAAAGAAAGGAGGGAGGGAGGGAGAAAGAGAATAAGAAAGAAAGAAAAGAAAGAGAGAGAAAGAAGTCTTTTCTCGTTATGACTTAGGGTAAATGATCTATCGCATTGTTCTCTCTTCCAGCAAGTGGTGACCCAGAACTATAAAAAGGTACCTCTTAGTGTATCATGTTTTGCAGGATTTTGGTACATGCATAAAATGAAAAAGGAAGTCTCTGGCTTAGTGACTCATGTTTATACCAATCTGGATTTTATGATACCACATGAATCAATGTAAAAGTGACAACAGAACTCTACCCATATCAAGATGTCTACCCCAGTCCTCTGGAAGAGAAATTTGTCCCAGTTAAATGGACTTAGTTTGTTATTAAGGCATTGCACTTTTGAATTAGATGTTATTATTAACAACTAGGAAATTGAATTCAAAATAACATTACTTTTGAGGTAGAAAAACATTTTAACAAGGACCTATATTAGTTTCCACTATGTAATGTCATCTACAAACAGTGGAAAATAGGTTGCGGACTTGAATTTAAATTAACTCTTTTTATATGCAAGTAACTAGTCAAGAGAGACCACTGCCATACAGGCCAGGAATTAAAACAAGGGAAATTATTCTTCTGGAAAATTTAACACCTGGGAAATAGATCCTATTAAATAAAAGACATTTTATAGGAGAAATAAAAGCCTAACCAACATTGTGATGATTCCAATTGGAGAAAGGATAATATGTTGTCTTTCTATACATTCTGAGAGCAGGAAATTTCAGAGAGTATTTGTTGAGAGGGAGAGGACTTAGAACTTTTCACACTGATTAGACACAAACCAGGTTAATATTAAAATATTGCCCCGAAGCAGTTTGTGGTTTGACATACCAATTAAACTGTAGCCTTTTCGAGATATCCTACCTACATATGTTATTGAAAAATTTTACCTAAAACGGATAAAAATGATTCGAGAATTATTCAGTAACCATTATACGTAATGTTGGGTTAAGGTAGTTATTGTATCCTACGATTACCTGTGTAAGGCAGGAATTTGGGGTATAATATGCATTCAAGTAAACATTTGTTCATTTAACTATAAGAAGAGGAGCTTATTAAAAGTGAACAGTGTCTCCAGAAATCAGGGTTAGAAAGTAGGCAACAATGGAACCAAGAAATGGAGACTTTAAGGAGCCCAGGTTGAGAGGTTTGTCATCTATCTGTACCTACTCTCCATGCTTACCTTTCCACAGATTGGCATTCTTTGCTGATAGTGAAATGGTTGTGCCAACCTTGGAAAATTTCCATCTCTCTTCCCAAGGACAGCTCCGGCTGATGAGAACCACTTAGCCACTATTTCAAGCTTTCGGGGGAGAGGATCTCACTGGCTCCTCTCCTTTCAAGTGCTTACCCTTATTCAACCAACTATGTTCAAATTTGGCTGCTGGAGACACATTCCATTGAGTGTTGTGGGCAAGAGCAAAAAGTCATTTTGAGCTAAGCAAACAGGGCCTATAGTGCTTCTGGGCATTAGAAGCTGAAAAGAAATAGTAAGACTCAAGCATTTGCATGAGGAAGACCCCACAGTTTGGGGTAGAGTTAATTTTCATCTAATGAATTAATTTTTCTAGTATAAATTCAGCTGCAAGATCCTTCTTTATCCATGAAAGAAATATTCAAGATTATACCTGACCTAAGATCAATTATTGTTCCTATTTTCTTTTGTCCTAAGGGGTTGATATGTTAATATTGTCCACATTGACTTATTATGTGAGATGTTTAGTTTTTTGGTTTTTTCCCTCCTGTCTTACTCCTTTGTATATATGTGTACGTGCTGTGTGGTCGGGGAGGAGGGACACAGTATTACTGGCAGAGATTTATCACTGAAATAATATTTATCATGGCATCATTAACAGCTGACCAGGTAGGAGTGTTCTTATTACCACTATGTAATTCAATTTCCTTTGGATTTTAATATGAATCTGGACTTTGTTTCCTGAAAATGGTATTTCAGAACATAAGTTTGGATAGCTCACTCCTTATAAAAAATAAAAAAAAAAAAGAAGAAGAAAAGAAAAAGAAAAGAAAAATCTTTGGCAGCACAATTTAAATTTCCAAATCCTAAAGATGTGATTCCAAAGCTCCCTTCTGAAGACAAGATTTGCAGGATTTGAGAGTATTTAGTAAATCCTCTCCGCTTTCTGAAGTGAAGCATGATTCCCTATTTCTTTCAGCAATTCTGCTTCTCTGAATACTGGAGTTTTCAGAATGGAAACATAGGAATGGAGATCCAATACAGTTTTTAAATCTCCTGATCGTGAAAGATAATTGCGAAAGATTATTCCGTCAATTAGCAGGTACTTCTGAAATGACACAGCAGACAGGAGATAATTCATTTGGAAAGTCATTCATGCACCCTTTCCCCTGAGGTCACAAGGTGTTTAAATAATTTTGTAGAGGAAGTAGGAAACAGCTGTGGCAAAATTGTGGATTTCATGTCTTTCACTCTTGGGTGTGTAGCTGCCAAAATGAAACCATTAATAAGATTGAGACTCAGTGAGGTTAAAATGTGCAAACCTGAGCTCCTTTGGGTGAGGCCTGTAATGTGCTGCTTTTCTATTTCATTGTTCCCACAGAATACTGAAGGTAAATGGGTTAATGATTTGATTTTTTTTTTTTAGCTTAACTCTTTGCTGGAGTCGTAATTGAGCTAGGCAAAGAGAAAAACCCAGGATAAGGTCTGGCCAGTAGTTTACTTTCCCCATGCCTATTCTCCTCACTAGATGTAAATTGAACCCTGGTAAGATGCTTTCAAAGCTGTTAGGTAGATGGCGGACAATAATTTAGTGCACTGAGAAGAGAGATCTTACGAAATAAAGTAATACATCTTAAGATGCTCTAGGGTTCAAGAACGGGACTGAGGAGATCCTGTTCTGAAATGTCTTCAAATCGTGTTCTTAAACATCTAGATCTGCAAATTGATGTAAATATAAATATACACACACAAATACATATATTTAATGGATCAGTGGAGAAGTTCACGGCATGATAAAATGATTAGTAATGTGAAGCTGTAAACAAGTGAGGTCCCAATCTTAAAAGAGATTAGTTTAGCTGCCTGGAATCTTAAATCGTATTTCTGGAAACAACATCCAACACCTAATGGAACAAACACACCAGACAGCCTTAGGTATAATGAGGCAGACAGCAAATAACAGCATTTATTGTATAAATTATTTAAAGACACCATAGACAAAATTCAGAACAATGGGAAAGGATTGCAGAGTCATAGCGTTTTAGCAGCAATAGGAAACTTAGGGATTAAATCATCTCATTATTGAATATAAGGGAAACAAAATTCAGAGAAGTTGATTTGCTGAAGCAAGATCATATGGCTGGAGCAGGACAGAGCAAACTTTGTACCCTGTTTCCACTTCAATTCCAGTGTTGTTTCTACAAAGTCAGGTTGATCTTTGATGTCTGAGACTCTCTCCTATGAGAGAGGTAGTAATTCAAGGGGAAAATAAATCATGTCTCTTACTATTAAGATTTAATACGCACGGAGAAAAGCTGATTCACTTCTCAAAATTACCATGGAAGTTTGTCAAACTCGCAATGTGTTTTAGGCTTACACACAAAATGAAATGTGCATTCAAGATGCAGGAAAATGGATGTATTCTCTGAATGAGACTATAACCTTTGTAACTAGGTGTGGTTGGGTGAATTTATTCAAAGAAGAAACCTTGAGAGTGCTGTAATGTGCTATAATGATATTAATGCTATACGTAATGATATTATAACTGACCAAAAGAAAGATGGGGGAAAAAAGAGAATTTCTACTAGAATCAGTTGGTTTGGAATTTATCCCACAAAAACTAACATGTATTCTATCCCCTTCATTCCTTCTTCCTTGTAACACTTAGAAAATACTGCAGAAAATATATATACAATAGTTATCTAAAGCAAGACACTGGGAATATAGCCTAAGAAAACTACCAAAAGTACATTTGCAAACATAAATCAACATAAGGCTTGTAAAAACACAAGAATAGGGCTGCATTCTTGGGCATCAAACCAGAGGGGTGTGGGTTGCTTCAGAAACCATTCCTCCATTGTGTCTCTTGAATTACCAATAACCCCAGCTATGCACTTTTTTAAACATCAATAACTAAATACACATTCTAAAGCAATTTTTAAACACCAAATGTAAAATCAGGCAGTGGCACATAGCATATGCTTATGGAAAGCAAGGAGAAGGGGTATAATAAAGAAAAGTAACAACCATTAAGGACACATAGCCAAGGCATTTGGTCTTTGCAAAACCCAGCTAAGACTTCTATTTTACAGAGGAGGCTCAAAGAGTTACAATGTTTTTTTCCAGAGTATGTATAGCAGGAAGTGGTAATGCCAAGATTCAACCAAAGTTCATTTGAGTCCAAAGTGCAAGGTCTTTTCACTACAGTGTTGTGAAGTGATGCATTTTCTGGATCACTGATCTCTCTCTCTCTCATTCTGTGTGTGTGCAGGCTTGGAATAGTGAAAGAATATGTTGAAAAAGAGTTATACACTCTAGATAAATTTATATTTAATAAGATTTCTTTCCCAGCATAATGGGATTAGGAAGCCAACTATCCTTTCTCTAACAAAAAGCAACTATAAAACTGGGAATAACTGTCAAAAACAATCATTTCAGATGGCTAAAATTCTAGAAATCAACCAACATTGAACATCGATGTGAACCGCATTTATTCATGAATACTTTGGGTAAGAACAGCACGAGCCTGTGGTGTTCTTGCCTAGGTCGGATCCCATGACCCCACTGGCTCTGTCCATGATAATTCAGCCAGGGAGACTCTGGCTGTCACTGTCACTGCTAGTAAGGACGCACAGGATTTAGAACATTATTATCAAACTGGTGTCATGATTAATTTTATGTGTCAACTTGACTGGGTCGCAGGATGTCCAGATATTTGGTTAAATATTATTTCTGGGTGTGTCTGTGAGAATGTTTAGGGAAGATATTATCATTTGAACCCATAGACTAAGGAAAGCAGATTGTCCTCCCCAAGGTGGGTAGGAGATCTCTTAACCCGTTGAAGGCCTAAAAAAAAAATGGAGGGACGCAGAAGAAGAAAGAATTCTCTTTCTCGGCTTTACTGCTTGAGTTGGATGTTGGTCCGCTTCTGCTCTCAGACTAGGACTTACACCAGTGGCATTCCTGGTTCTCAAGCCTTTGGACTCAGACTGGAACTAACCACTGGATTTCCTGGTCTCAGAGGCCTTGCAGATGCCAGATTACGGGACTTCTCAATATCCATAATCACATGATTATATATAAATATGCAAGTATATGCATGTATTTCCATTTCTATGTGTGTATGTCTGTTTGTAGGTGCATTCTATTGGTTCTGTTTCTCTGGAGAGCCCTGACCAATACAAGTGGCAATCCTAATGTGAGTGAAGAGAGGCCAGGAGCTCTGTTTACTCAAATTTGCATAGCTAGGGATTAAACAAGGGTTCCAGTAAGTGAGGCACACATAGGGGTTTTGTTAAGCTTTCTACCTACTTGGGGTTGGCCAGAAGCTATGTGCATGTACAGCAGAGATAAAAACAGATGTACGCCACTCACACATTTCTGGCTTATGGTGCCAGGGCATCTGCTCAAAGGAGACACAAGAAAGTTCCATGGAAAGTAAAAATTGGTTAAACTTAAAGCAGCCTGTTTGAATGTGCTCCCCAACATACAGATCTGTCAGCAGAGAGTGGAAGGACTTGTAAGCTTAGGTGTTTGAGAATAATCTCTAACCCTGGACTGAACAGTAAGCTATTCCTAGGAAATAAGCCGAGGAAAGCAAACTTGAAAATAAAAACAGTTGCAAATAAAAATAAAACAGAATAACAACAACTCAGCAGAAACACCAATAGCTTTTAGGGGGAGGCATAAGTCACAGATTTAATGAAGAAGAACAAAAAGCAATAACAAAAACAATAACAGAACAAAAGCCAAAAACAATTCTCAGGAGAGAAGAAGTCAATATTGTATGAAATATGCAATATTCCACAAAAAATTATGTGAAGCAACAGGAAAATGTGACTCATAATCAGAAAAAAAAAGGCAATCAATAGAAACTGTGTGTGAGTGTCCCCTCTCCCCATTTTGGATTTAGCAAACAATTTCACAAGAATCCAAATAGCTAAAGAATACCATGTTGAAAGAATAAAAGGAAAGTATGATGACAATGATTCAATGAACAGAAACTCATATTAAGGAGATGGCAATTGTAGAAAAAAAAAACAAATGCAGATTTTGGATTTGAAAAATAAAAACATTAAAATGAGAAGTTCACCTGACAGTTGCAACAAACGAGTCATGTGGGCGGGAAAAAAGAAGAAAATCCATGAAGTTGAAGATGGATCGATGGGAAAATGAACAGAACTTCGGAGACCTAGGAAACACTATCAAGCATACATGTGTGTGAAATGAGTGTCCCATAAGGAGAGAAGAGAGTGAAAGGGGGTGAACTATTTGAAGAAATAATGGCCAAAAATTCCCCAAATTTAATGAAAGCCAATAACCAAGATCCAAGAAGCTCAGTATACCCAAGCTTCTTTTTCTTTCTTTCTTTAAATTTAAATTCCAAATTCTTACAAGCAATAGTAAAATAAGGCACTCAGGCATATTCACCAGGCTTGTAATTTCTTTTAAAAATATGTATGTGGAAATATTGAATTGGATACTTAAAGTGAAAGAAATAGCTGTTGATACATGTACTTGACCATCTGTTTTCACTGGCCATCACCACCAGCCTCTTCTAAGGTTTCCCCGTAAGTGCAGAGGAGGAACCAAGACCTACATTTTCCAGAATGTGCTCATGTATCTGATTCAGGGTTAAAGTGTATGAAAGGCAGGCATTGGAGTCCAAGTGGGAAGTCTAGAGAGAAGGATGTATGGCCTTGACAGAATGTTTCAAGAAGAATGTGTGTCCCCTGAACTTTTGATAATTACCCCTTTGGAATTTCAGATTGATATAAATCATGAGGAGATTCCCAGGGGTTCTTTTTTTTTTTTTTTTTTTTAATCCCAAGTGTTCTTGAGACTTGCAGACACTATAGGCAAGATCCTGAGAATCCTGTTCTGGTGCTGAATCATCTATTTGGGTGCTGGTTTCCCTGACATTCACTTCCTTACCGCTTTGCTGGTTGTATAAACTTCTATTCCCAAATATTAAAACCATTCATAATTTGAGAAAAATATAATGATGCTTCAGTATTAAGGATGACGCTGAGTTTTACATTCTATGATTCAAGTTTCTAGAATGTATTTGTCACCATTAGGAGAATAACCACTACCATACCCTCCGAATAATTGCTCTGATTCCTCAGTCTGGCTCACTGTGTAAATTTTGGTCAGAGGAGTTTTCTTTTTTAAAAAATTATTTATTTAAATTAAATTTAGTTAACACATACTGTATTATTAGTTTCAGGGGCAGAATTTAATGATTCATCAGTTGTATATAACACCCAGTGCCCATTCCATCATGGGCCCTCCTTAATGCCCATCACCCAATTAACCCATCCCCCCACACACCTTCCCTCCAGCAACCCTCAGTTTGTTTCCTAGAATTCAGTCCCTCTCTATTTTCATCTTAATCCTTCCTTCCCTTCCCCTAGGTTGATCTGCTTTGTTTCTTAAATTCCACATACGAGTGAAATCATATGGTATTTGTCCTTCTCTGACTTATTTCACTTAGCCTAGTACACTCTAGTTCCATCCACCTCATGGCAAATGGCATTCTTTTGTTCCTTTTGATGGCTGAGTAATGTTCCATTATAGATATCTATGTATATACCACTTCTCCTTGTATCTATTCATCTGTCGGTGGACATCTGGACTCTTTCGATATATTGGCTATTGTAGACAGTGTAGACATGGCTGCTATGAACATTGGGGTGCAGGTGCCTCTTCGAATCACTATGTTTGTATCCTTTGGATTAATACCTAGTAGTGCAATTGTGGCTTTATTTTTAACTTTCTGAGGAGCCTCCATACTGTTTTCCAGAGTGGGTGCACCAGTTTGCATTCCCACCAACAGTGTAAGAGGGTTCCCCTTTCTCCACATCCTCACCAACATCTGTTGTTTCCTGAGTTGTTAATTTGAGCCACTTGGTCAGAGGAGTTTTTAAAAAAAACCCTTGATTTGACCCAGAAGTGTTCATTTTGGACATGGCTGGGCTTGATATCAGCAGTAGAAAATGTAAAAATTTGAGTTCCATAAGTGGTGACAGGTTTTACAACAAAACCTTATAGTGAGCATTAAAGTTTGCTGGAATATTTAAAAGTACTTTTGAATCTCTAATGTCCTCAATCTGCAATCTCGGTTTCACTGCTAACTCTTTATGAGAATGCAAATGAAGGAAAGGTGGAAAATAACCACATCTGCGCCAGAAAGATGGATAAGCGATAGCCAGGATAAAGCCCGCAAAACGCAAACAGCCTGGTTCCCTTAAGAGAAACACCGCTAATTGTATTTTGTTGTGTAATAGTTTTGAATTATTAATGATTTCCAATGATTGCTTAATCGTTAAGACCAGTCCTTTATCTTTTCAACACAATATGGCACAGATTGAGGAAATAAAAAGGATTTTTAATGGACTCAAGGACAATGCAGGATAAATTCGTTTAAAGCACTTGGATTTAGAGAAACTGGTCCTTTTCTCTTAAGAGCTTTATTGACAGAAAAGCCAACATGCTTTTGCACTGCTACCTTGGATGAGCATATTTTGATTGTGTTTTCTCCCTCCTTTAAAATAGGATTTATTTTTTGGAGCAGTTCTAGATTCACAGCAAAATTGAATGAAAAGTACGAGTCCCCACATAACACCCCACGGCATCCTCCACTATCAATAACTCACCCCCATCCCCAAAATGGAACCAACGTTCTTATGTCTTTATCACTTGAATTCCATCTTTTATATTAAGGTACACTCTTGGTGAACATTTGTTCACCAAAAATGGTCCATTTTATGGGTTTTCTTTTTTAGCAAATGTAAATGTCACATATTCACCATTATAGTCCCATACAGAATAGTTTCACGGTCCTCTAAATCTTCTGTGCTTAGTCTATTCATCCCTCCAATCCTCACCCCTCCCCTGCAACCATTGATGTCTTCACTGTCTCCATAGTTTTGCCTCCTCCAGAATGTCGTAGTTGGAATCGCACAGTATGTCGCCTTTTCAGATTGTCTTCTTTTACTTGGTAATGTGCACTTACAATTCCTCCATGTCTTTTCACGGCCCCATAGCTCTTCTGTTTTGTTTTGTCGTTGTTTTTAAGTGTTGAATAATATTCCATTGTTTGGATGGACCAAAGTTTATTTATTCATTGACCTCTTGAAGGGCATCTTCATTGCGTCCAAGCTTTGGCCATGAAGAATAAATCTGCTGTAAACCATCTGATTGCAGGTTTTTGTGTGGATGTAAGTTTTCAACTCCTTTGGATAAATACCAAGCAATGTGATTGCTGGATGGTTTGCCATGAGTATGTTTCATTTTGTAAAAGACTGTCTTTCTTCCAAAGTGGCTACACCATTTCCATTCTCATCAGCCATGAATGAGATTCCTGCTGCTGTCTATCCTCACCAGTATTTGGTGGTGTTAGTCTTCTGGATTTTGGCCATTCTAATAGGGGGCTCTGGTGCTATCTCATAGTTGTTTTAATTTGTATTTCCCTAGTGACGTATGGTGTGGAGGATCTTTTCATATGCATATTTGCCACCTACACATCTTCTTTAATGAGGTGGTTACTCAGATCTTCTGCTCATTCTTTAATTGAGTTATTTTCTTTTTGTTTTAAGAATTCCTTTTATATTTTAGAGTGAATGTTTTTGACATAATTCTCAAGGATGTGGTCTATGGCATAAGGAAATGCAGAAGGGTCATTGATAACGATTTTGGTGAGGGGTCTCCCCACAAATACAAATACATGAGGCATTAATTCCTTCCAGGGGGAAAAGTATCACTGCTATGCTAATGACACTGGCTTCTCCAAATGAAATATTATTGGAATAGGAGAAGTTGGGAAATGATCATTATGTAGCTTTAAATACACATGGAGCATGAAAAAGGAATCCTAAAAGCTGCCAAAGTCTGCCATTTTTCTATTTCTTTTTTAGCAGAGAATATGTTCAATTATAGAATTACTCTGTTCTCAACCATAGTCGTATAAAACCAATAGATGATCATAGATAAGTAGGTAGAGTACTATAGGAAATGCATTCCTTCCCCCAGGAATCCAGAAATCCAGGTTATGGCGGTTTGGTTATTTGGAATTTGAAACCAGTTTGTTTTGTATCCTCGGTGATAGCTGACTGAAAGCCTTCAAATTCTAACATTCTTACAGGAGGAGCAGCAGCTTCAACCTAAAGGACACTACTTCCAGGAATGATTTAAGAAAAATAATAATGATAAGCATAACAATGGCTGCTCTGACTTTGTCAGCAATTCACTTAAGGTCTCAGGGTCTTACCTTCCTGATCATGAATAACTCATCCTCCAAACTGTAGGAAAGTAGTATTAAGTCAATACCGATCTAAAACAAGAAAGGGCAATACAAGAGAATCTAAGTTTTTTCCTTAAAAAAAAGAAAAATGCTTGAAAAATATACTACAAAGCTATCAGAAACTAACATTAGGAAAATTTAAATCTAGGCATTTTGACCACTTCCTCCAGAAATAGCATGACCATGCATTTTGGAGGTCCTTTTGTAAGTTTTAAAGGGATGTGCAAGAATTGCATGAATCGAATTACTTCTGTGGTGAGAACTGGATCATGTATGAATAGATAGAATGATATCTCTTAACCTCTAAATGATGTCAGTCAACCCCAGGCTGGTGCAAATTAGTGAAATTAGTGTGTATATTTCAGGCACAGTGTAAATCAGTAAAGGCTTTTTTGTTTTGTTTTGTTTTGTTTTTAAGTAGGCTCCATGCTCAGTGCAGGACTTGAACTCATGACCCTGAGATCAAGAGTCACATACTCTACCTACTGAGTCAGCTAGGCCCCCCGTAAAGCCTTTTTTCAAAAAGCCATTTAGAAATATATTTGTACAGCCATGAAAAATGCTTATTTTGGGGGGCAATAACTTCATTCTTGTTCTTTTCCAAAAGTTTCTGATGTGAAAACTCTAGACAGCAAGTTAAAATTTGCTTCTTTTGCCTCCAGTTACCACCATTGTTATGCTATTTGCTGCTACTTCTGTAATGTTTCCTAAGTAGTTTGGCTCAGTCAAACTACTCTTTACCTATAAAGAGGGTTATGATAATTCACCATTAGCCTGGTAGTGTCACTTTCGATTTGGCCATAAAGACTGAGGTTTTCTCAGGACCACCTGGGTGGCTCGGTCAGTGAAGCGTCTGACTTTGGCTTAGGTCATGTTCTCAGGGCCCTGGGATCGAGTCCTGCATCAAGCTCCCTGCTCAGCTGGAGTCTGCTTCTCCATCTCCCTCTGCCTCTCCCCCTGCCTCTCCCCCCTGCTCATACTCTCAAATAAGTACATAAAATCTTTAATAAAAAAAAAAAAACACCAAGATTTTCTGTAGGCATAGCTGAGATCTAGAAAGAAGCACATGACTGCTCAAGACACAGAGATCTTTATTTATTAAGACTGAAAAGGAAAAGAAAAATCTCACACCATAGGATTTTGAGAACTATATAGAATTATGTCCTAGAGTTTCTAAGGCTGAGCTGAAAATCTTGCTTCCTCAATGTTTTCTTTTCTTGTTCCTTTCTTTCTTTCTTTCTTTCCTTTTTTTTTTTTTTTTTTTTTGGATAGTGGGCTTGGAGAGGTGGAGAGAGCATGAGGCAAGTCCTTTAACATAACCTTCAGTTTCTGTTGTTGTAAAACAGTGGTAATAAAACTCCCTCCGCACGAACTTGTCATGAGAGCCAATGAACTAATAGTTGTGAACTCAATGCATATGACTTCTAATCCAAGATAAAATGCCATTTGCATTACTCATCACAACATGCAAATAGGAAACACAGTGAGAACCAACACTTGGTACCTCTCTGACCATGGGCTTCCCGAACAATGCCAAGACTATAAGCAAGTTTCTAAGCAAAGTGTCCAACGTGATACTTTTAAGCATAATAGGTTCCCCATTTGGTATTCAGCAGACACTTTTCTGGTATTTGGCACACAGAGGGGCAGCTGTGCCTTTTTTTTTGCATTTCTTCAGGTCTCTCTCTGCTTGCTGACAGTGACGCACACACGTTTAGTTGCTTTCTGCCCATTTCACAGATTCACTTGTATTTGTGCCCTTACAATATGCCTTCAAACTTGAAAGTCATATGAGGTCTGTCTTCCCTCATTCACAAGGGTCATTATGTGGTATTTGTCAATGTGTAACCTCCCCCCCCCAGCCGTCTTGCTGTTTCCTCAATCAGAGGAAGTTGATTTTACTTTCCTTCCAAATTCATCTCTAATTTGCTTTGAATGTCCATTATAAGAACCTCTGCAAAACGTTTTATTTTTCAGAATGCCTTTTTTTTTTTTTTAATGAAATCTGTTTCTGGGTATCCATTAAAGATCAACAGAAGATTTTGAAAACACTTAAGTTGATTACATCTTTACAAAGTATATAAAATTGTGTAAGTGTCATAGATAATATGGATGAAACAATTGATCCTCCCCGCACCCCACCCCAATCTAGCTAGCTGATTTTCTTAGTCAATTATCAATAGATTTTATTTTGGGAGTAAGAGAAAGGAACACATAGTTCTAATTATTCAGCAATTAGTGGGGTAAAGAGTGTATTTTTATGCTACATGAGGCCAAGCATACCTGTGAATACTGAGCATTGATTTTCTTAAAATATTTTTCAAATATGCAGACTGTTCCCATTTTATGGATCTTTGGCTGATATTTTTACTGAAGACATAAGTCCTCCTATTCAAGGGAAATGCTGAAGTCACTGGCCATAACAGAAGATTGTTACAGGATTTGTGTCCCCTTAGTGCCCACGGTTCATGGTCATGCCACTTCAAAGAACGAAGAGGTAGACCAGATGAAGAGTGGTGGGCAGCAAAGCAAAGTTCATTGAGCAAGAGTACAAAGCTCATGGAGAGGGAGGGGGACCCGAGTGGGTTGCCCCTGGAGTTTCTAAGTTTAGGGGTTTTTATGAGCTCTTTTGCAGAACTTTCTTAAGCAATCAGGGTGTGCTGAATCGTGCCAATCAGGGCTTTGGTCATATATCGGTCTACTTATTAGGTTCACGTCCATGTGCTAATGGTCTTTTTTTGCTGACATCTGGGGATTTAGGTCTTAACTGCCCCTTGCCTGCCATATTGACAAATGCTTTTGTGGTTAATTGTCTTATTTTAGGACATTTTGCAGAAGTCATTTCTGCAAAGGCTGCCAAGCATAATGTCAGTGTGATCCTGTCTAAGCTGCAAAACAGGATGTCAGTGCAGTTTTATCTTAGCTGTCCTGACTCCATATTTTCTTGTTGGGGACCCTGGCCCCTGACTGCCTAACTATCCAATCAGCTCCTAACAAGAGGACCCGCTTGGATGGTGACCATGTAACACTGCATTTGAACTTAGGACTGGAAAACCTTCTCCAGCATAACACAATATTTCCCTAGTTTTCTTTGATGAAGGGAGGTAGCCCAGTAACAATTGAGATTGAATTTCATATCACTTACTCAAGGTGAAATTTAATTTTGTTTAGATCTTTTTTGTTTTAAAGACTTTATTTATTTTGAGAGAGAGAGAGAGAACACAGGAGGTAACAATTGAGATTGAATTTCATATCACTTACTCAAGGTGAATTTTAATTTTGTTTAGATCTTTTTTGTTTTAAAGACTTTATTTATTTTGAGAGAGAGAGAGAGAACACAGGAGGTAGGGGCATAGAGAGAGGGAGAGAGAGAATCTCGAACAGACTCCATGCTGAGCGTGAAGCCTGACTCGGGGCTCAGTCTCACAACTGTGAGATCATGACCTGATCCGAAATCAAGAGTTGGATGCTTAACTGACTGAGCCACCTAGGTGTCCCTAGAGCCTTTTTATTGAAGGGTGGCAGTGGTGAATTCGGCTTGGTATATACAGGAACTCAGGAATTGCAAAGCATCCTTACATACCAGCTCTAATTCCAATCCACAAGCTATGGGAGATCCCATTGTGCAGAAATGCACTTGTCTCTTGGAGGTCACTCCTGATTGGAGGGATACCAGTAGATGCTGATCAAATTAAGATGAAAAGAATGATGGTTTATGCTTTGAAATTTCCAGACAGATTCAGAGTAGTCTGCATACAGATCAGGAGAGAACTAAAGTAGACTTGTTAGACCTTGTTCAAGAGACAAATTTCTCTGATAATCCCAAGAATTGTCATTTTATCTGTAGACTATACATTCAAAATACTTAAGTATAAACAGTGATATGTGTATGTATACAAATTAACTGCAATGTATTCTTTAGGGGCCTTAACGAGCATTTGAAGAATATTAATCATAGTACATCCTGGGAGATTTAAGTGATCTTTGAGGGAAATATTTATAATATTTGATCTCATTTTACATGATAATTTTAGAATGCACTGTATTCTCATAGACCATAGTTACATAGTACCTTTTAATATCTTGCTATCACAAATAACATATATTACATATAATCTATTTCATGTAATATATACACACATGACTTTGTTGCCTCAAACTTCTGAATACTTACTTACATATCTATTTAACTATGGGTTATACTATTTTTTTTTTTGCTTGATTCATTTATATTTGTTTAATGTCAGGTAGTTGTTTTGGTTTAGTCTGTATTACCCATAATCCCTAGTTGGGTTTCAGTATCTGATCTTGCCTTAGAATTTGAAACCCTTTTTTGATTATGACCTTGTCAACGTCCCACTAAGTTGTCTTTTTCTTTTTCCTGTTAAAATGTTCAGTTAGGAATGCTATCACTCTTTTACAACTATTACTGGTATAAGAAGAAGCATAGCCTAATGGATGCAAGTGTAGACGCCAGAGTTAGTCTAACACAGTCTGAATCATGGTACCATCATCTATTGTATATGCGACCATGGAGATGTTATTTAACTTCCCTGTTTAGCACTATTTTTCATCTGTAAAATTGAATACTAATAGGACCTAGCTGTTGGGGATTATAGGAGGTCCTAAATCCCTGAAACATACAGTATAAATGCATAGTAAATGCTCAAAACTTATCATCATTGGCAACAGTCATTTTAAAAGCATAGCCTTATTTTTTTTTTTTCTCTTTACCATTGGTAGTAATATTGTTTTTCTTGCTAGGTAATATGTTAAGAGTTTTACTTAAATTCTTTGACTCAATCTTCTCAGAAACTGAAGAATGTATTAAAACCATCAACACTTTACAGATGAGGAAACAGGTTTCTAGAGTTTGATACATGGTGTGCCCAAGGTCATATGGAGAGGCAGTGGCTGAAAGGAAATGGGGATAATTTCTTTATCAAAACAAAGCTAGCAAAAATCAAACAAAATGTAGACATTGAAGGGCAAAGGTTCTTGAGTAACTCTGAAATATAAACAAAACTAGAATCAAAACATGTAAGGAAAAAAATGGAGTAATGATTAAATTATGCAAAACTCTGGGAAGATAATAATCAATTTTGTTCCTTATTCCTTTCTCATAGCTTATGTTAGTATAAATTAAGAAATAGTTTAGTGCCGCCACGGGGATAAATATCTGATTTGTGGCCTGTAATTAACTGCTATGTAGGTCATATTCTTGAATAGCTCCTAGCATACAATTTTCTCAGAAAGAACCATAAAAGTGTATGATGTATTACTTTATCTCTTGGCCAATCCAGAACTAAGAGTCCCGAGCAAATCAAGTCTTAAAAAGTGCTGGAACCACATAGTAAGGGTTCAACAAAGACTGGTTGAGTAATAGGTAATTGTGTAATCACCCTAAATATCTTTCATAGCAATCTAACCAACTTGTGAATCTTGGAATTCCAAACTCTTCAGTAGATTTCAAAAATGAGGGATCTGTCATCTGCATAAAAAACCCAGGGACATAAAGGTTAGCAGGTCATGAAGGAGGAAGATGGCAGTGTATGACATAAAGTCCTGCGTGCTAGAGATAATCCACAGAGCTTGCAGATAACCTGATGGATTATTCTTTAGAAAGTGAACATTTTGACACTTTCCAAGGAGGAAAATCAGAGGTGTTGCCATTGTTCTGTGCTTATAAACAGTGAGGAAAATTAATCTGGACCTTCAGTGCCCTTAAAATATATTCTTTATCATCCAAGTTAAGACATGGTTCAGAATGCCAAGTACAATGATTTTAACTCCTTAATTTATTCTTCCAGGAGACTAAAAACACAAACAAACAAACAAATAAAAAAACACAAAACAAACAAAAAGTGCCTTAAGTGCTATGAAGAGCTTTAAAAAATTCCCTGCTTCCTCTCTGTTCTTCAGTCTTTTGGAAAGCAGTAAAAGTTCTCAATCCTTTGCCCATGAACACCTTTCCCATCCCTGGTGTTCTCTTGAGATTGATAATGAGATTCAACTGTGAGGGAGTATTCTTAGGCTGTCTTTAATTGTCTAGAACTACTGTGTTCATTTATGTGATGTCCTGGAGTAAGCTTGAGCATAGGACATCATGTTCTGTCTAAAAGGCTTCAATTAAATACCGGGGATGTGAAAGCAATTGCCTGGTTCCCTTCGGCAGGGAAGTTCTCATGGCTACACTGCTGGGCTAGCTGTTTGCTGGCACACAATGCTGTGCTTGCAACATTACAATTTTCAGGGTTCTAAGGATTGATTTAATACAAGACAGCTTCCATGAATTTGTCTTAAAACGAACACCTCAAATGTTCTGCTATTTCAGAAATATCAGAAAGCTACTGCTCATGGTCTTAATAGGGGAAGAAAATTAAGTTCAATAAGTTCAATTAAATACAATATAGGTCTTGAGGCACAAGCCTATCTCATATAATATTGGGCGGAAGAGAGAAAGAGTGTGGGAGTCAAATAGAGCTGATTATAATATGGACTCCACGAGGCTGACCAACTGTCCTTGTTTACCAGGGATTGAGTGTCCTGGCAAAGACCTAAACAAACCAGGCAGAGTTTGGTGACTCTCTCTGTACCACGTCCTTGGACAAACCATTTCATCCCTTGAGTAGAAACTATGACCTCATTTATTATATACATTATATGCAGATAGGGTATTTTCTTTCCTAGGGTGATTTTGAAGATTTTATGGGATCACACAGCTATTTATTAAGTGCTATGTGCCCGATCTTGTGGCAAGTATTTTATGTACTTGATTTTATTGAATCCTTGAAGTTCAATAAAGTGCAGCTAAGAGCGGCTCTATTCTCTCTGCCTGAGTTTGAATTGTGGCTTCACTGCTCACTAGCTATATGATCTTTAATCTCTGAAACATGTTTCTCAACTGTAAAAAGGTAATAGTTTCAACTTCACAGAGTTACTGTTAGGACAATGTCTAGAACAGGGGAAGCAGACGTGGCCTCTAGCTTTTATGGTCCTTGCTTTCTCATGGAGGTGGGGGAGGGAATAAACCAAAAAAATAAAAAATAAATAAAAAACACTAAATAGATGATTTTGGAATTCACCAGCACTTTGACAATAGAGTATTTTGTAATAGAACACTTCTTCTGGAGATTGGGGCGGGGTCTGCTTTGTAGGGTGTTATGCAGAGAGAGCCTGTCTGGAGAAACAATATTTGGGCTGAACTTGAAAATGAAAAAGGAACCAGCCATGGGAAGAGCTACCAGCTCATTCCTGACAGAAGAAATGGCAAGTACAAAAGGCCTGAGGCAAGAATAATTTTACTGGTGCAGAGGAATGGAAAGGAGGCTGGTAAGGCTAGAGCGTCGATGAAAGAAGGGGACGCCATGGCACCTGGGGGTAAATGGTTTGGCAACCAATAGAAGCACCGGTATTTAATGTTACAAACCAAAAGCAATCTAAGTTCTCTTCTGATCTCTCCCAGGCAGTGAAACAACTTTCATAAAAGCTGAGTAGCCAAGTGTCAGCAAAATCTACTAGAAAATGACCCAGAGCATATCTTCAGAAATCAGTTACCTAGAAAACACACATGCAGCATCACCTGGGCATTTGGGGAGGAGCATGTTGGAGTGAGAGGTGAGGGTCCAGGAACTCTGAGAAACCCCCCTTCTCCCTCACTTAATATACTTCTCCCTTATTCTACCAGGCAAAATAAGCACTGGTTGCTTTTGAGGAAATAAAAATAAATTGTATTTTTTTTGTTTGTTTGTTTTTCTATCTGAGAAAGGTTTCTGATTTTATAAACTGTAGAGTTTAATGTTTCAACACTCATTTTTCCAAGAGAAAATGCCATCCTATTGCTGTTCTGTCTCGCTGGGGGAAAAACAAATCCATTTTCAACAAAAAGAAAGCAATGTGAGCTCTTTTATTATGCATATGTGTGTTCTTGGGGCTAATCTGAAATAATTATCCCTCTCTTCAAAAATCCACATCAACCAAATATTATGACAGCCTCATGTCCTACTCATAGTAACTGCCTTAGGCTAACACCAGCTTCTCCTTGGAAGTGTGCCACTACAAAGTTAACACCCAAATTCCATTTTCAGTTTTTTATTTTAGTGAGCTAGTCCCTGATGACAACATAACAATGGATAATAAGTTTCAAAGAAGTTGAAAGAAGAATGAGAAACACCTTAGAGAGATGGCTTAGGAAGAGTTGCATGAAACACACTTCAGCAACTAAAGGTAGAGAGTGAAGTTAGATGTTGCTTAAAATGAGGACAGTATATGGGAGATGAGAGGATGAATGGAGAGACAGTTATTATTTAATTATGCGTGTGAAATGTTGTATTGGCCAAGGCTTTTTCAAGTTTCCTGCCAAATATAAAGTCTCTGATATTGTGATTATGTGAATTATACATCTGCATTTCCCAAAATCTATACTAGACTTTACCGGTGATGTTCCTATCCTTCATCAAAGAAGTACTATTAGCAATAGACCCCATGACCCCGCCATATATGCATCCAAAATACAGACAATATTTATAAATGTATATATACATACCCTGATATCCATCATTCTCATGCCTGTCTTGATTCTTGCATGTTCTTTTAAAAATTTTATCCAAGTTTTGAATACCAACTTTTTAGTTAGCCATAGATCTGAGAAATCATAGTATAGATTCATTTTCTTTTGACTTTGATCTAGAATGAGAGTTATAGAAAAGTTGCAAAGTAACACAAAGAACTCCCTTAACACTTTACTCAGCATCTCACAATGTTAGCATCTTATGAAACATATTACAATGATCGAACCAGGAATTAACATTAGTGCAGTACTATGAAATACAGACCTTATTTGAATTTTGCCGGTTCCTCTACCTATATCCTGTTGGTGTTATAGAATTCAACTAAGGATCTCACATCGTACGTAATTTTTATGTCTGTTGAGTTGCCTCTGAGCTGTAACAATGCCTCAATCTTTCCTTGTCTTCCAGATTTTGACACTTTTGATGACTACCGGTTGGCTATTTTGTAGAAAGTCAATTTGGGGTGGTCCGAACTTTTCTTTCTTCCTTAGAGTGAGGCTCTGTATTTTTGGCAAAAACATCATTGAAGGGAAATTGTTTTCTCCTCAGTGCTTCTTGTCATGGCATTCATGATGTTGTGTGTTTCTACTGACGGTGTCCTTGACCTCTTGAGGAAGGTGCACCTGCTGAATTTATACACTCTAAAATTACCATTTGACCTTTTGTGTTTGGGAGAAGATAATAAATATCCTGAGGAAGATACCTTGAGACTATGTGAATATCCAGTTCTCCTCAAAAATATATAATTTTAATAATTTTAGTGTTCACCGTAGATCTTGCCTGCGACAATAATTACTGCGGTGTTTGCTGATGGATGATATTCCACTCCCGTCTTTCTTTCTAAATGTATTAATAGAAATCTTACGGGGGCACCTGGGTGGCTCAGTGGCTAAGCCTCCGACTTTTGATTTCGGATCAGATCATGATGTCAGGGTCATGAGATGGAACCTTGCATAGGGCTCTGTGCTCAGCATGGAGTCTGCCTGAGATTCTTTCTCTCTCCCTCTCCCTCTGCTCCTCCTCCTACTTGCACTCAATGAATAAATAAATAATAAATAAATATATTTATTAAAAAGTATTTATTTATTAAAAAATAGAAATCTTATGCAAGAAAGAGCTGTCCCTTCTGAGATATTTATTTTTTCATTTAATTATTCTGTTTTGTATGGGCTCATGGATGATTATTTTGTTCTATGAGCGATAGTCCAAAATAATAATTATTATTATTTTGCTCAGGTTATTCTATACTTGGCCATTAGGGACACCCTTCAATTTGGATTCTGTGTCCTTTTGTTATGGTCCATTTCTGAACTCTTATTTTCGGTACTACAAATGCTCCAGGCTCATTGTGCATTTTCTCTGCCCCAGCCCTGCAGTTGTTCACTTCTTCAGGCAGCCCTGGTTCCTCCGATTGGAGAATGGTGTTTAGGAACCAACATCTGGGTTCTAGTAGTGCTCATTGTTATCAGGGCTTCATTGCTCCCAGGCCCTCCCAACAGAGTTAGGAAATGTATGTGTGTATTCTAACCCCTCCACACACAAAAATCTGTGTTTGTGTGTACATGTGTGTGTGATTTCATAGTGATAACTCTGGTTCCAATCCCATGCCATAGGGTTCATGTTAGCAGTCCTCTTTCATTATTTGTAACTTCTTCCTCCAACAGCGACATATCTGGCTCTCATTATATGTAAAAGGCTTTTGTTCCTTCAATATGATGCCCACATAAAGTTGTGATACAATAACTAACCAATACCTTTGTGAGAAACAGATTTACTAACTGGAATTAGTATTTATGTATAGTTCTTTTGATTTATATATATAATTTATATATATTTATTTGAGAGAGTGAGCGAGAGTGAAGGGAGGAGCAGAAGGAGAGGGAGAGAGAGAATCTCAAGCAGACTCCATGCTTAGCACCAAGACCGACATGGGACATGATCCCACGATCCTGAGACCGTGTCCTGAGCCAAAACCAAGGGTCAGACGCTCAACCACCTGAGACACCCAATCACCTCTACTTCTTTTGATCTTCAGAGTACAGAATCCGGTTGACAAATGGTTTTCCAAAGTTATTTATGTTAGTTATTTCCATCCCCACCCCTCCAGTATGGTTTTATAATTTGTCATGCACTTAAGTTCATTTGATACAATTTTATTACATTTTGGGGTTCTCCCGGTATGTTCTGGTTGATTTTCATATTGCATTAATTTGGCAAGGTGGTTAATTACAATTGCTCTAGAAGTCAGAGCTATACCTGAGAATATACACAATGTCATGCCTTTTCTCCTCACTCTTACCATCCCATTCCTGTTTATCTCTTCCTTCTACTCCTTTCAACCATCCCCCTGTAAGTGACAAATCTTTTTTAGTCCCTGATTTACCTTTTTCCTGTTGTGCAAATAAGAATATACATGTATAGTTTCTTATATTCCCTTCTTGGTTGCATGAAGACTAGCATATTCTAGGTCACCTTTTGTATATATTTTTTCTTACCAATATAGCCTGGATACCACTCCCTATCATTCCACAGAGATCTTACCCATTTTAAATAGCTGCATAGCACTCCATTAGGTGGGTGTACCATAATTCATTTAACCACGTTACTCTGTATGAACATTTAGGTTTATGCATGATTTCTATTTACAAACAGTGCTGGAAGGACTAACCTTGGACATATTGTTTTAAGTGTATGTGCATCCTACATCTCTATGTGCATCTTCAGCTAAGCTCCTAGAAGTGAGATTGTTGTGTCAAAAGGCAAGTGGAAATAGAGTTTTGTTGGGTGATGCTAAAGTTTCTTTCAGAATGTGCAAGATTGCATTCTAGCCAGCGATTCATGGCAATGCCAATTTCCCCAATCTTCTCCAATCAGCTACATTGTGATTTTTTTTTAAGGTTCGTCTATAAGCAAAAAATAGTATCTCAGTGTCTTAATTTTTATTTCTTTAATTATAAGTATTTTTCAAATGTTAGATGCCTATTTTTACCTGATATTATGAATAGCCTGTTAATACTTTTTCCTGTTTCCATCAAGTCATTTTCCTATATTTGGTTTTCAATATTTAAAAAAATTTCAAATATAAAAATAATAGCCATTCATCTTTGATATATGCAGTAAATATTTTCTCCTTGTTGTCAATTGTTTTTTGAATTTATGTGGTTTTGCCACACAAAATTTTTATTTTATGGAAACTTATTATTTTTTCTTTTATTGCCTATGGATTGTGAATTGTAGAAAGCCTTCTCCTATTATCAAGGTCAAAAAAGAATTCACGTTTTCTTTTATTATTTGCATAGTTTCTTCTTCTTTTTTTTTTTTTACCCCCACATTTATATCCCTAATCTGGTTGGGCTTTACTCTTGTGTACAGTGTGAAGTATGAATATAATTTTATTGATTTTATTCAAATGGTTTCTTCCTTGTTCTAGTATGATTTATTAAAAAGACCATCTTTCCCATCTAGATTTGAGATGCTGCCTTTATGTGCACTTAGTGTCCATACGTATTTGAGCCCATTTCTGAACTTTCTAGTCTATTCCACTGGTCTACTTCCCTGGTCATATACCAATACCACAATTTTTAGTTTTGGAAGCTTTACTGTATATATCTCATTATAGCTAATTCCCTTGGTCACTTTTTTTCCCTCTGTGTGTGAATTTTGCTGGAGAGTTTTTCATGCTTGTTTATCTAAATAAATTCTGTTATCAGCTTGCCTAATTCTATACAAGGTTCACTTAATATTTTCATTGAGATTGCCTAGAATTCATAAATTCAGGGAGTTCTGATATCCTTGTAATGTCTAATCTTCCTAAGAACAGAAAATTAGTACTTTTCCATTTATTTAAGTCTACTTTTATGTCTCTGTAGTGTTTAAGATTTTTCCTCATATAGGGGCATCTGGGTGGCTCAGTCGGTTAAGCATCTACCTTCAGCTCAGGTCATGATCTCAGGGTCCCGGGATCAAGTCCTGTGTCGGGCTCCCTCCTCAGTGGGGAGCCTGCTTCTTCCTCTGCCTCTGCCCCTCCCCAGTGGTCATGCTCTCTCTCTCTCTCTCAAGTAAATAAAATCTTTAAAAAAATAAATAAAACTTTTGCTCATATAGTCTTGCACATTTTTTACATTTATTCTAAGTATTTAATCTTCATTGATTCAATTTTATTTTCTGATCTTTAAAATATGTAAGCATCTGCCATATTACCACAGGTGTACATAGTAAACAGTTATGCAATATTTCACTGGAATTATTGTGGTTTTAATGTGAGAAATTTCACTTCCTCTGACTATTCCCACTGCATATCATGCTACGTTAAGTCACTTCATACATTTCTTTCTTACTTTGGGACGATTTCCCATAAATGGATTATTATTTCTTTAAATGCAGTTCAAAATGTGTTTCTTAAATGGGTTAATCAATTTATAGTGTCAACAGCATTAAATAACTTTGCCAGCTGTATTGCATCCTTTTTTAAGCATTGATCAGGGATGGATTTTAAATGTGGTTATTTGAGAGGGGCAAAATGTCATTTCCTTTTAATTTTGAATGGTTTTAGTATCTCAAATTGCATATCCTACTTATGAATTTTACTTGTTCTAGTTTGAATTGTTTATTAACGCTCTAGTTTTCATAAATGTTTTATTGTACTCAGTATAATTTTGAAGGTCTAGCAAATATGTTAAATTTACCCAATATCTTTGTGTTAAAAATATGATACTCTCCCAGAGATATCCAAGCAGTACCTTCATTTAAAATGTGTGCTCTGGGGCACTTGGGTGGCACAGCGGTTAAGCGTCTGCGTTCGGCTCAGGGCGTGATCCCAGCGTTATGGGATCGAGCCCCACATCAGGCTCCTCCGCTATGAGCCTGCTTCTTCCTCTCCCACTCCCCTGCTTGTGTTCCCTTTCTCGTTGGCTGTCTCTATCTCTGTCAAATAAATAATAAATAAAATCTTTAAAAAAAAGGTGTGCTCTTAGATACATGATTTATATTTATATTTTAAATATGTGCTTCTAGTTTCAAATGAAAATATAGACTCTACCCTTAACCCTTATTGACTGCAAATGTCCAGCCTTGTCTTTGGGTTACCCCTTTTCAACGACTACTGGATTCTCTGTGCATATAACTAATGTGGGGAACTTGTTAAATGAATTATTTCCATTTTTTTTCTGAATTTGGGTTCCTTCTTCAGCTGTCAATGTACTGGAGATAAACAGTTTTCAACAATCTATCATCCTGTATGAAATCTAAGCCATCGCTAAAACGTAGACACCTTGAATATACACTCACCATTGCAGGCCTGACTATTCAACGTCATCAAGGTTAAGTTTTGAAATGTCCTATTCTCGACTCCTGGGCATCCCATATCTGTTGTTCGCCACTCTCTTTGTTCCTTAGCTCAGAGGTGTTCCAACCTATCAAAATAAACTGTGTATCTTTAAAAGAGAGTTAATGCAGTCTTTATCTACCTCTCTGAGCTAAACTTTGCATAAAACCTTCCTGATGTACATTCCAATCAGGAGGAATGATCTGTTCTTGAAGTTGATGGTATTTCTAAACTGAACAATATGTACTTTTCATCCCAAAGGACTGAAAATGTCATGTCTTCCAACTGACATTTTTCAGTCAACCACACTGTTAAGCCAAGATTTTTCTGGTGTACACAAAGATGGAGATACTGTGCTCTCCACCCCAGGATGGAGGAGAGATTGACACTTGTATTTGTTAGAACGTGTGTGTGTGTGTGTGAGAAAGAGAGAGAGAGAGAAGAGAAAGAAGGGGGGAGGGGAAGAGCAAGGGCTTACAGGAAAATTCAATTCACACAGAAGGAACAATAGTTGGAAATGGTCACATACACAATAACATGCTGTCATCCACCAATGTCCTTAATGAACACTTTCCCATGCATTTTACCAATGAAGGCTAAGAATTTTAAGCTATGTACAAAATAAACAAACATAATTATCTAAGCATCTCTCTGAGACTTTGTTCCTGGATTCTATGCAGTAATGTGTCACCAGATGGCCTATACTATCAATGCTAAACTGTCTTTTGTGTAGGTCTTTACTGTTTAATAATGAGTTTCACATAACTGACCTCAGTTCATCTTAATGAAACTACTTAGTCACTCTATAAACTTGATTATATTCTTCAGGGAAAATTATTTATTCATTCTCTCATTTATATATCTATGGAAACATCTGTTCATTTAATCATGACATTCATTCATTCATTCATTCTTCTGTGAATTTATTTATTTACATCACGCCTTGTCTACAACTGATTTAAGATGGCTGGAAGTATAGATTATATAGACTGTTGCCTCTTAAATTTTAATGTGCATATGAATAGCCGGGGAATCTTGCCAAAAACACATTCTGTTTTAAATGGTTCTGAGGGGGGCCTGAGATTTGGCTTTCTTTTTTTTTTTTTTAAGATTTTATTTATTTATTCCACAGAGACAGAGACAGCCAGCGAGAGAGGGAACACAAGCAGGGGGAGTGGGAGAGGAAGAAGCAGGCTCATAGCAGAGGAACCTGATGTGGGGCTCGATCCCACAATGCCGGGATCATGCCCTGAGCCGAAGGCACACGCTTAACCGCTGTGCCACCCAGGCACCCCAGATTTGGCATTTCTAACAAGCTGCCAGATGCTGCCACTGTTACTGGCTCACTAAGCCTATTTTGAGTAGCAAGACCTCGATGGCCTTCCCTCTTCTTGAGGAGACATCAGTAAGGGCATATAACACATACTGGACATTAAACAATTAGGAGTAACTAGCTTCCCAAGCTCCCATCTGTGTCTGAGGATGTGGGTCTTGGGAAGTGTTTAATGCTCTTATACAGGGTATGCAATGTTTCTGTATAATAAGGATTTGATATTTCTATTTTCAAGAAGAAAGTATCGTTTCCCAACTAAATATGTTATACCCATTCAGCTCATCTTCAGGGTATAAATGAGCAATGATCCAACGAAGACACCACAATCCTGCAATGCTCATGTGCTGTATTGAGCTCAGAGATGATTAGGCAAAAATTAAGAATTATCAATGATCACTGAGAATGATTCTGAGGCCAGAAACTGTGCTCCCCAAAGCACATTGGGCACACAACTTGAATGTCCCAGGGCCACTACATTTCTTACCAGCTTAAGGATTGGCTTCAGCTGCTGAAAGAAATAAATGAATTCTGAAGTCAATTCAATGTACCTCTCATTTGTTTTCAACAAATGTGTGCAATTTTCATCATAGCAAGTATTTGGCGAACTTCAGTGAGTTTCAAGCAATCTATTATTTAACCTTTCTTAAATCTTATTTTTGTTTCTACATAAAAGTCTTGTTTAAAGAAAACCTGTAAGTAGGGGTGCCTGGGTGGCACAGCGGTTAAGCGTCTGCCTTTGGCTCAGGGCGTGATCCCTGCGTTATGGGATCGAGCCCCACATCAGGCTCCTCCGCTAGGAGCCTGCTTCTTCCTCTCCCACTCCCCCTGTGTGTTCCCTCTCTCTCTGGCTGTCTCTATCTCTGTCAAATAAATAAATAAAATCTTAAAAAAAAAGAAAAGAAAACCTGTAAGTAGCAATACACACACACACACCTGCACACACACACATATTTGGGAAGTCATACCCTACCTGAGCATAATGGTCAAACTCTAGCTCAGCAGTTGATAAATTATCAACTGTAGTCCAAATATAGCCAGCTACCTCTTTTTGTAAATAAAGTTTTATTGTAATACAGATACATCCGTTCATTTATATAGTGTCTATTGCTGCTTTCACACTACAATGGCAGACTGAGTACTTGCAACTGAGATCATATGGTCTGCAAAGCTGAAAATATTTACTCTCTAACCTTTATAGGAAAAATTTGCTGCCCCTGTTTAAGATGATGGTAAAAATCTAGATTAAACACCTCCTTTATAAAATTCCATGTGATGAGGGCAATTATTGCATGGTTTTGTGATACATTATTAACAATATCTGTGCATGCATTCACATGCACACACAGCCCGGGTGGGGGGGGAGGACAAAGAAAAAGATAGATATACATTCCTAATAAATAAGAATCTTATGGCTCTTTCTCTCACCTGTATAAATAAGAGATTTGTTCCCAAGGACTCATTTAAAGCATAAAAGATAGGATGCTGAGGGCATTTAAAGAGTCCCCTGATACTGAAAACAGCAAATGAGTTATCACAATACAAATAGTGTTGCCTGAATATTGAGAGATTACCATGTAGGCTCAGCAATTAAATACAAGAATGAAGGTACAGATGAAAGAGATGTAAAGCAGGAGCCCTGGGATAAAATTAAGTTTAATAAATTTAATACAGGAAACAAGGCAAATTCTCTGTGCCCTCTTACCGACTCTCCTTCCCCTTTCCCACCTTCCCATCACCTAAAAAGTGATCTTGACTCATGCTTTTAAGGTGTCTGGAAACAAATGCAGGAAGGGTAATAACAACAAACAACAGGAGAACAAGAAACATAATTGAGGTGCACTAACCTAATTGGAACATGAATGAGGATTGTGTCCTTTCTGTTATGTGATTGTTCGTGTCCTTCAGAGTATCCTGAAAACATAACCAGGGAAAATCCATGCCAAAGACAGCAGAGAGTCCCACGGGGTCAGAAAGAAATAACATTGCTTTGCAGTGGTTGAGGAATAAAAAATGACCAAGAAATGAGGAATACAGTATGATCAAGAAATAAGAATTTCATAGGACTCTGGTCATTGTCAAGATCTTGTTTTTATAGGTCTCTGGTCATTGTCAAGTTCTGGTTGGTGGTGCACACAGTGCTGATCAATCTTTTGCTTATCCATGGAGTTTAGTCTGGAGCCGATTTGTGTTGTTAAAGTAACTGAAAACACATTGGTTGACCACACTGATAGTTTCTCTCTTCCAGAGTTGTCTAAGCTTTCTTTTTCTCTTCTCTTTCTAATATCAATATAATTTATTTTGTTATCATTAAATCTGATAACAGCTCTATGTGTGAGGTTTTAAAACATCTTTCAGGACATCTTTTGACCCACTTGAGTCCAAAAGTATTCAGGTAGGAAAAGCAGGATTGTACTGTGTTCTGAAAAGGAGAAGCGGAAATTTGAATGCTATAGAAATCTGTTTTCTGGTCTGCTGAGAACATTTTGTCCAGGGTCAGTTGTCTTCAGGTCCAAATGAGCCACAATACTGGTTAATCAAAGCCCACATCAGGCATATTCTTCCCAAACCCTGGCCAAATGAAAGAGCAAACTTCCTCAACCTGGGGTTCAGCTTTGCCTAATTTCAACATCATAGCAAAAAATACATCTAAACCCTCAGAGCACCAACTGAGCAGAATCAGAAATTTCACTGACTGTAGGGGCGCCTGGGTGGCACAGCGGTTAAGCATTTGCCTTAGGCTAAGGGTGTGACCCTGACGTTATGGGATCCAGCCCTACATCAGGCTCCTCTCCTAAGAGCCTGCTTCTTCCTCTCCCACTCCCCCTGTTTGTGTTCCCTCTCTCACTGGCTGTCTCTATCTCTGTCAAATAAATAAATAAAATCTTTAAAAAGAAAAAAGAAATTTCACTGACTGTAGTCCATCTACCTGCCATCTACCCAGTGTCCATTTGACGGTGAGTGATCCCTGTCAGCCCACAAACTTGCTGGCTCAGCCTGAAAGACAAATATTCTTGCCTGGTTTTCTTGAAACTATTTGGATCTCTACTGGCATTATAGCAATGTTGTGATCTCATGCTTGCCTGCCAGCTCCCCTGAGTAGCTGGATTCTGTTCATTGTGCTTCCAAAGTTAGCTTTTCTTCTGTGAATTACTCAATTATCAATTACTTCAATTAGGAGGCACCTAAAGAAACCCTTTTCCTCCAGGGTTTTGTGCTACTATTTCTCACATTCTGGATTTATCCCTTTGGTTTTGAAGATTGGCCCAATTCAATCCCAGTTCTACCATCGTCTCAAAATCTGCATATTGGACTCTCCTGTCATTGATATAAAGGGCAGCCCTACTGGATTGTCGGCTCTCTTAGCTCCTACTTGACCAATTCAGCTATCTTATCCCTCTGACAATTTGTTCCGTGTAAGTTATAAGTCAGGCTGTGTTGTGGACAGCAAGACATGGAAGAGTAGTGAAGAATCTTACCCCAAAGAATCCCTATCAGTGAAAATTCTTAATTACAAGCCACAGAATCTGACTATTCTTACTTATGAAAACAAAAATTAATGGATTACAAGAATACAGGGTAGTTCGTTACTTAGAGAACCTGGTGCAGAAATGCTTAATAAGCAATGTAGGAAAGAAAAATCAGTATCATGCTAGGTAGAAAAAAAGAGTGGGCATGACCATATCGCAAGAGCCTTCTCCTTAGGTGACTTTTATCGGTACCACATGGTTGGTACTGCCACCATCAAATGCTCAATCCCACCATATCTGGGTTTCTGTGGCTGCCACCTTCACCACACCCCCAATAATTCTCACCACCACTATTTCATGGTCATGATGAATCATGTTTAACTATCCTTGTATAGCTGGTCTACCAAGACTCAAAGTTCAGGGTGGATGCATCTAGTTGGTCTTGTGAACTAGCTGTCAAGGATGGGGAGATGGTGTTTTCATAGTGGGAATCAAGGCACTCTCTTTTACCTAGATTCAGATAATGGGGGATTCCTTAAAAAATAAAAAATAAAAAAAGAGAAGAATGTTCTTCAGATGGGTAACTTTGCTCATTAGTTTCCCAAAAGACATATCACAACTGGAGTGGTAATAGACAGAATGACCCACCAAGATGCCGATGTTCTAATCCCTGGCACCCATGAATATTTTGAATATGTGACATTACATGGCAAAGGGAAATCGAAGTTGCAAATGGAATTAAGGTTGCTAATAAGCTGATCATCAAATGTAGAGACTATCTTGGATTCTCTGGGCTGGAAAAATGTAATCACAAGGGTGGAAGTAGGAGGCAGAAAGGAAGGTCAGAGTGAGAAGGACTTGCCTGGTTAATATTGAAGATGGAGAAATGGGCCTGTGACCCAAGGTATGCAGACAACTGCCAAAAGCTGGAAAGGCAAAGAAACAGATTCTTTCCTAAAGCCTCCAGAAGGAGGTGTGGCCCAGCTGACCCATGATTTTAGCTCGGACCTGTGTTGGACTTCTGATCTATGGGACTTTAAGGTAATAAGTTGTGCATTGTTTTAAGCCACTAGGTTTTATTATAACAACACAAGAAAATTAAGGCAGGAGGTTTTGACTTTATGTTCTTTTGGAACTAATTAAAATTTCTACCCCAGGTGACAAATTAAAAAAAAAAAACCATTAACTTACAATTAATAAATAGACAAGAACTTTGCTATTTTGCTGCTGAGGATTTTTATTTTCTCATGATTGTGGGAAGAATTTTGAGTGTTAATACCTGCTTGAGAGTCGCCTGAGTGGCTCAGTCGGTTAAGCGTCTGCCTTCGGCTCAGATCATGAACCCAGGGTCCTGGAATCAAGCCCTGAATCAGGCTGTCTGCCTAACGGGGAGTCTGCTTCTCCCTTTCCCTCTGCCCCTCTGTGCCACTCATGCTCTCTCTCTTTCTATCAAATAAATAAATAAAATCTTTAAAAAATTTTTTTAAAAGTAAAAACACCTGCTCAAAAATATGTTATTTTAAAACTAATATTTACTTAACGTAGGGAAAGAGCCCTGCATATTCCAAAGGCAAAGAGAAGCTTCGGATAACACTATTACTGGTGGGCATCTGAAAGGTTATCCCAAAAACTCAGTATTAATAGGTCTGTCTTGTTCCCACTTTATATGCTTTCCAAAAAAAAAAAAAAAAATAGATGTGTTTGACCTCATAAAACCTTACAATTTTTCAATTCCCTTGCAAGTTATTGATTTTTAGACAATAATTATTTCCCCCAAACCAGTCAAGTTAGTACCTTTTTCCCCAATTGCCCACCATAAGTTGTGAATTGTGGAATGTGCAACCTGGTAAATTAGAGGCAAGTTTGTAGTTTTAGGAAGTTATTCACATTAGGTTTAGAAATATAGAAATTTCTAATTCACTGCATTGGTTTCTAGATGTGTGGTCTGCAAACTTGTTCTGTAAGGGCCGTATGACATCTTCCGGTCTGTGGGCCAGAAGTTTTGTCACAACTACTCAGTTCTACTCATTGTAGCATGAGGACAGCTATATTCCACACACAAACAAACGGGTCTGGCTGTGTTCTGATAAAACTCGATTTGGTCCACAGGTGAGTGCGCCAATCGCTGGTCTAGGTTATAATGGCTGCTGGAAGGGAGTTTGGGAAAAGAATCAGCTAGAAAATTCAGTGCTGTTTACTAGTTAGATGAAACAGTGGAACCAAGCAAACTCTGCAATATGAGAAACACCCCCAGGCTATTTCAGGTAGGTGTCAGAATAAAGAGTGACCACGTAGGACGTCAGCTTAGCAGAGACTGAAAAATGTGGTAATTAAAAAGTCAATCATTTTGACTTGTTCTACCTGGAGATCCATATTCCTGTATTTATTTGGGTGCCCCACTCTCTCAGAAGCACACAATTAAAAAAAAAAAGTCATTGGAACATGAAAGAACTTGAGAACATGAATGAACCCGGTGGCCGTTGTGCTAAGTTAAATAAGACAGAGAAAGACAAATACTGCGTGGTGTCACTTACATGTGGTATCTTAAAAAAAAAAAAAAAGTCAAACTCATAAAAACAGAGTAGAAAAGTGGTGGCCAGGAACTGGGGTGGGGTGGGCATGGCTAGAGGTTAGTCCAAGGGTATAAACTTTCAGTTATAAGATGCATAGGACCTGAGAATCTGATGTGAAACATGGTGATTATAGTTGATAACTCTCTATTATATAATTGACATTTGCTAAGAGCTTGGAACTTAAATATTTTCATCAAAAAAAGGTAAATATGTGTGGTGAGAAATGACACAAAATAAAGAGATAATGTGCTACAGTGGAACGGTTTGAGATCAACAACGTGGGTTTTTTTCTTTCTACTAGTTTTTCATCACCCATTCTTCTGAGGAGTGATCGTTCTGTTGTTTATTGGAAAGTGATCTTCAGATCTGAAGTGTGGGGAACTGAATTCAAGTCCAGGTTTTATCTCTAGTGGTTAGATGTATCTGTGAAAGTGTGAGCAGATCTGGTGCTCGCTGAGCCCTGTCTGACTTCATTTCTATGTTAATATGGTTATATCCATGTCATTTTTGAAGGAGGGAGAAAACAGAGGTTTTTGTTGAAGACCTTCCTTGCTTTATATTCCCCATGCCAAAGAAGACAAGCTTAAAAAGTAGCCAGTACCCGACTTTCATTTGAGAAACACATAGCGGGAAAAACACGGAGGGAGGGAGAAACGCACATTCACGCTTCTCTTCCCTCTCAATTTCTGCCTCCTTGTCCTTCTTCTCTTTCCTTTAACTGCAAAGTCACAACCGTCAAGCTCCATTGCCTCTCTCTCCGTGGAGACAGATAGCCAGTACTGATGTTCAGTTCTGTCTCTGGAAATTCTGAGTTGATAGGTGCCTAGACAGCACAATTTTTAAGGTTCCCTATGGGATTCTAATCTGCATCCAGGGCTGAAAATCCCTGCCTGAGAAATGGTCCCGAGGCCTGGACCGACCGGCAACATGTCCGGTCCCTAGACTGGACAATCGGCAACATTATCTGGAAAGATTCAGGAACAGAAAGAAAAGGTACAGATTCTAGGGGCTCTTATGATACCCACTTGTTCAGAATTTCTCAAGGTGATGTCAGGCATTTTTAAATGTGCTATAGAAAAATTTGATGTGATCCCATGTTTAAAAACCTTAAAAACCTTTAAAAATCTGGAAGAAGATGGACTATGTACCAATAACCACTCCTCCTCACTCTTTCCATGTATCTTCTGCATTAAGTAATAATTTGGTCCACACACTAGTGGATAAAACAAAACTTGGAGAAGTTGGCTAAGACTCTCTTATCTGGGTTATGAAGGAATATCAGCTTCTACTAAAAAACTACCCATCAGCCTGGGCAGACTGAGTTATTTCCATGAAGCAAAGGAGAAGGCTAGCCCATTTTATTTGCATGTAGCCTTCAGGAGGGGTGTAAGACAGTATCCCGAGGACTGAAATTGGGTAAAGAAGAGGAGGCAGAAGGGCTTTCTGGAATATATGGGCTGAGAAGGCAAAATTTATCCTCGTGGGTAAATTATCTTAAACCCTATTGGCCGTCCACTGTGTCAACAAAAACAAACTCATATTGTGGGTACCTCTCATATATTTTAAATTTAATCATAGGATTTTACTGCATTTGCAAACGGATGCTTGGTGGAGGAGGACAAGGCAAACGACTCCATTCCCTTGTCTTCTCTCATTACCAACTTCCTTTCAACTCACACCAAGTGTATAACTACCAAGCAGAGAGCAAGGCAGCTTGAGGTTAACAATGCTCTTTTGCATTTGGAAAGACCAGGCACCAGGTCTTACTTCTGAATATTAAGCACCTAGAAAAGTAGCTATAACAAAAGATTATTTAATGACTGACTATAGGGAGGAAGGATTCCATGTAGAGGACAAGATGCATTTCTAGAATGCCAAAATTCTGAAACAGTTTCCAGGAACTCAGTCATGAGGACTCCTCTGTTCAAAATGCAAGTTTCCAAAGAATTCCAGACATGAGTTGCCTTGTCCTCTGAGGAACATAAGCCTCAAGTTAGACTATACAGTTACAGCAACACGGTCCTCCTCTCTGGCATCCCCTGGAGATCCCCCCCCCCAAAATCATATCCATTTCTTCCTCCCCACATCTTTACAGATCAAAATATCAACTCAAGATTCAGTGTGAAGAATTCTGCAGAGCACTTACTAGACTGAATACAGACTTTATCATTATTTTCATTAGGTTTTCCTAACTGGGTGGTTACAGCTCTCTTACCCTCAAACTAGAACAGTAGCTCATTCCTATTTGGGTCTTGAATCAGAACGAAGAAACTGGCCCATTCTCAGAATTTCAGTGCCTTCGTTATTTATGGCTGCCCATAAACCCATATCTCTTCCACCTCCCCGGACAGCGATCACGAGGCTCAGATGCCAAGCTGGGAAATGTATTTTTCCAGCAGCAGCTGGCTTCTTGGCCAGCACTTCTGGCAATGGTGTTGTTGGTCCCCTTTGAAGTTGTCTATTGCTCTGACTTGTGTTTTTAAGACGCGTGATGAACTGTTTGGGCTGCTCTACCCTGCTACATGCTATTTTCCTTTTGACTCACCTTTTAAATAATGAGGAATTTATATCCATTTAATCCACATGGAAAAAAGGCTACTGAAGCAGAGTATCACTTAAAAAAAAAAGCCCATATATGGAATTTCCACAAAGTTAAATCTTAATGCTGGAAGGAACCTGAAAGGCCATCTTGTCCAGCTTCCTACAAAATGCAAGAATTTCCTCTAAAAGAATCCGTAAGCAGAAGTCAACATCTGCTGAAAGCTTTTGGTGACAGGGCGATGACTACTTCTTAAATTGGGCCGTTCTATCGCTGGATTGCTCTAATTGTTTAAAAGTGCTTCCTAAGACTGAGATGAAGTCTGCCTTCCCACGGGTTTTAATAGTGGTCACAGTCCCGCCTGTAGAACAGCACGGAATGAACCTGATCCCGCTTCAACACAGCAGCCTGTCCCAAGTGTCTCACTTTTTGGTCTTCCCAGTGCCGACTTCTCCAGTAGTGTCAACCGTTGCTACCCTCTAGTCAGAACAGCCTGTCTGTGTGCATCTTAAGAGATGTCTTCTTCTCTTGGAAAAACGCTCACTGGGGTTTACGACAGCTCGTTATTGGAACATAATTCTATCAACTTAGACTCTCCTCGCTTAGACTTTTTTTAACAGCTTCACCACATTGCTGGCTCACAGTTGATCAAGAACTACAGTCATCTCCGCATACCCTTCACGCTCTAATAGCTTTTCAGTGCCCTCAAGACAGGTACTCTAATACTTCCCAATGACATTTGAGAAGACTGAAGATCAGAGAGATGAAGTCTGCTCAATGCCACGCCTACTTCTTTCTGATTGCAGAGCCCTTAACAAACTATATTGTCTCACTTGAAATAAATGCCAACCAATTGAGTTACTTGTGAGTTGCCATCAAACCAGGATTTCTTTCATTTTTTGCAATATTTTTTGCATTTTGTTATATACAACATGGTGACCCATGTTGTATATAACGTCCCCATGACTTATTTATAATTGGAGGTCTGTACCTTTCAAATCCCTTAACCCATTTCACCCACTCCCCACCCCTCCATCTCTGAAAACCACTAATCTGTTCTTGGTATCTATAAGCTTGGTTTTGTTTTTAGATTCCACATGTGAGATCATACAGTAGTCATTGTTCTCTGACTTATTTCATGGTCCATCCATGTCCCAGATGGTAGCATTTCATTCTTTTTAATGGCTGAATAGTATTCCATTGTGTGTGCGTGTGCATGTGTGTGTGTGTGTGTGTGTGTGTTCATACCAAGTTTTTTTAATCCACTCACCATCAATGGGCACTTACCATATTTCCATATCTTGGCTATTGTAAATAACACTTCAACAAACACAGAAGTGCATATATCTTTTCAAATTAGTGTTTTCGTTTTCTTCAAATACCCAGAAGTGGAACCACCAGATCATACTGTAGTTCTATTTTAAATTTTTTGAGGACTCACCTTGCTGTTTTCTATAATGGCTGCACCAACTTACATTCCTATCAACACAAGGGTTCTCCTTTCTCCACATCCTTGCCAACACTTGTTACCTCTTCTTTTTGCTAATATCTATTCCAACAGGTGTGAGGGGATACCTCATTTTCGTTTACATGTCCTAGATGATTAGTGACATTGGCCATCTATAGGTCTTTTTTGGAAAAACTTCTCTTCAAATCTTCTGCTCAGTTTTTAATCAGATTTTTTCTATTAGGTTGTGAGTTCTTTATGTATTTTGCATAGTATTCATATGTGTTAAGAGACTTATTATTTCCAAGTAGTTTCTCCCATTCAGTAGGTTGCTTTTCCATTTCATGGATGCTTACCTTTGTTGTGTGGATGCTTTTTAATTTGGTGTGTTTTTTATTGTTTTCATTTTTGACAGGACAGTCATATGTAGTTTTACGTTGGATCTGTTTTCAAATGCAATTAATACATTTAGTTATTACAGCAACTCTACGGGAGTTTGTTTTTGTTTAACCATATTTTGTGGGTGAAAAACTGAAGCTCAGAGGTGCCCAGTCACATTGCTAGCACATGGATTACCTCTGCATCTATTTCTATTGATCATTTTACTTTTTGATTACCAATCACTGCTGCTGCTTTGAATGTAGACACTATTTTTTAGTGCTTGCTGGATATTGTAGGTGATACAGTATGGATGCTCTGTATTATATCATCTTTCTATAAATATTAAGTTCTGTTCTGACAGGCAGTTAAATTGTTGATGGGTCACCTTGACCTGCAATGTCTTGGTTTTAGACTTTAATAAGGGTGCTACATTTTGGTTTTAAATTTTTATCTAGAAAATTGTCCTTTCTCCTAAGCATGGGGCTTTTCTGGGTCCTCAACTAAATTCCTGGGGCCAGGGGATTCGTCCATGTGTCTCTACCGTGGCTATGACCGAACTCCATTTCTCATAGACTATGCGTCTGGGAAGTCTCTGCCCTGCTCTGTCTTCCCACACGTATCCTCTGGGGGCCTTGTTGATTGTCACCATGAGCAGGCATGTATTTGTAGCTGATTAAGCACATAAGGTGAATTTTTGTAGCATTTTGAGGTCTCTTCTCTGCCCCTCCCTCCTGTTCAGTAGTCTGCCGCTCCCCAAGCCCTAACTTTTGCCTTCAATACCTATTTCCTTTGTTCAGAAACAATACTGGTTTCTCCTTGTGAGTTAGAAAGTGTCTTCAAAGAGAAAGCAAGTATGAATATGGGAATCAGTTGATCTCTGCCTTCTTTCAAGAATCAAGCCTCCTTTCTCATTAGCAAGGGCCAATAACACCCCTTGTGTTAGTTCACCGCCTTGCTGGCTTCACTTCTCCTGTCCTTCTCCTGAGTCAGGATAAACTCCAGATGAGCTATCTATGTGTAAGCCTTTGTCATAGGCTCCGCTTTTGAGGAACCTCAAGATATTACCTAGTTCTATCTTCAGTCCTCATTCTCCCTTTATCAAAACTGTTTGCATATAAGATTCACATAATGCTCTACCAAAAGCAAGACATCCTACCTGTGGGATTTCTCTGCAGTAGCAACCTGAAAAGAATAACTGGGGGAAAAAATTAATAAATCAATTATAAAGTTATAATTTATGCAGTATTTCATTTGACATATATTTATTGAGTTGATTGCAGTGTTATGCATTAAAGAAATGAACATGATGTAACTTCTACATTGAAAAATCTTACTGTGTGTCGAGGAGACACATACTTTATACAAAGAGGTACCGTAAAATGTTATAGGCAACACAATGGAATTTTGTGCAGGTCTAGTAGGTATGCATTGAGGAGAGTTTCATAAAATAAGGGATGCTGAAGGAAAATTTTAAAAGATGAGTTGGCAGGTGCCATGCAGTCAATGGGTAAAGAGTATCCCAAACAAAAGAAATGGTTTGATCAAAGGCCCTGAGACATCCATAGTGTATTTACTCAGGGAGCAGACGTCAACTGTAAGCAGAGAGGTTGAGAATACAGCTGGCAGAGGAAACAGAAGTCAGGCCACGAGTGAACCGCTCTCTCAGAGACGCCTGGAAACTCTTTAGAATAGTGAATTGAAAACCTTTTTATCATTATTCCCGTTCTCTACAAGGAAAATATTTTACACTGGGCTTCAACACATACACACACACAAACCCCTACTCGCAAAATAAGCTTTACAAAATAGTACTTCTTACATAATGCGTTCTTAAATTTTAATTTCAATTCCTTTTTACTCTAATCTACATCAAAATTCTGTTTGAGATCTGCCAAAATGATTTTATAACCAGCTCTTGTAAAAGTGCTTCTGTAGACAATATAAGTATCCTGAGATGCTATTTGTCACTTATCCAATTGGCAAATATCAAAAGGTTTGATAACATTTTGTCGGTAAGGCTGGAAAAAGAGGCTTTTGCAAACAGAAGTAGTAATGATGCAAAATGTACTATTGTTACAGAGCAGACTTTGATGAAACTTAATAAAACTACACATGCATTTATCATTTAACACAGAAATCCTAATTCTAGGCATTTATCCCAAATATACACTGACAAAAATATGAACTAATAAATATATATGGCAATTTGTTGTAGCAATCTTTGTGATTTGGGACAGGTTGAATAAATTATGGTACTCCATATCATGGGATACTAAATACTGTTTATTTGTAAAAAGAAATCAATACTGCTCTGGCATAATCTCTAAGGTATAAACTTAAAAGACAGAAAACAAGGTAGGACAAAATGTATACTGTGTGATACTATTTACCTAAGAAGGGGAGGCTAGGAGCATGTCTGTATATATTTCATTAAAAAATCATGGTAAAAAGATCAATTATCTTCTTTAAAAGGTTACCTAAAGAGGAATGGAGTAAATGTTCAGGAAACAAGGATAGAAGTTAGGTTTCTCTAAATTATTTTGTCTTATATTTTTTGCCTTGATTTTGGAAATTATATAAATATTTGATATAACTCTAAAAATTATAGGAAAAATTCATAAAATGAAAAGAAAAAGGAAACTGGACTTTTCTTTGAGTTGGAGACATAAATACTCAGCGACAAATTATTTCAAATGGCTTAAAACACAATACTCTGGGCATTCTTAGTGGATTGGAAAAATCTGAAAATAAAAATTATTTTCAGTAATCTCATTTATAAAAGTAGCATTGATATTTTAAAACATGAATATATATATTATAAGTGTTATAATGATTATGCTATCATACATTAACAAGTAATTAAATTACTTTTATTCAGGAAGCAAAATTTTGGTATATAAAAAAAATATAAAAATCCAAAATCATAGGATCTAACTAGAAAGTCTGTGTCTCGATTTTCACAATTTACTTTTTGTCAAGAAACCATCTTCTTTAAGTTTTCCCCTTGTTACCACAGAGTAGCAGATAACATTCTTTTATGTCCTTCAATTCTGTGAATATATACCATGAAAACATGCACCACTCCTGCCCCTTCTAGCTGCGCCGCGATTGTACCAATCACATGTCTACCTGAGGAATGGGAAGTTTATATAATAATAAGAAAATCTTCTTTAAAGTGCAACAACATAAAGGGTTTGTTTGTTTTATTTGAGGGGGGAAAATACAATGCATAGAGAAGAAATCCAGGTGGCCCAACCTATAAATAACAGGAGATCCAGAAAGAAAGAATAAGGAAAACACAGGGCAGAATATTATCAAAGCAACAATATATAGAAACAAACAGAAGTTAGTTAAATATAGGACTTTTCAAGCAGAAGATTCCCTTTGTCTACTTCATCGTTATTTCAGAACTCAAAGCAAAAAGAGAAGGCTCTTCAAGCTTCCACAGAGACGAGAGAGGAAAAAGTTACCCACAAAGAAACTGAAATCAGATTTCTTGATAGAAGACAAGACTGTTGCCTAAACATTTCTGTTATACAGTTCTTTACTATAAATTTTAATCCCCAGCTAAATAACCAAATAATCATAAGGTCAGAATAAAATCACTCTTAGACATCTAAGAACTCAGAAAGCACACTTTTTATACTTATCCTGGAAGCAATAAATCCAACCCCACAGAGTAATTATCCAGTAAGGATCCAGAAATTAAATGAAAATATGCCATCTATCTATATGAAAACCAATCAGCTATCTCCTCACCTGAGATGTGTCAAATTCCCCTCTGTGCCTTCCATTTTTATTTTTATTTTATTTGAGCAGGATTATTGAGGACTCTTGGGATGAGAGAGGGAAGAAATCATGAAGGAGAGGTGAGATACAGCACACCCCACTAGAAAAAGTTAGGAAGGTAAACTCAGTGCCAAAGGAAGTCAGACAATCAAAACAGAATACTGAAAATAAAATACATAAGAGAAGTCAATATGAAGTTACAGGAAAATATATTGATGATGAAATCCAATCAATCAAGTGATCATTGCCATAAAGAACTCAAGAATAATGAAAGAGCTGTTCATTAGTATTATCATCATTTAAACACAAAATTGAAAAAAACTGGGGATTACAGAAATGTATAAAACTTGAATATTTAAAAGACAAAATCTCAGAGTTTTTATTTATATATATATAAAGTATATGTATAAATATAAATATATATATAAAATACATATATATGTATTTTTTTTAACACTGGGGACATCTTAGAAAAACTAGCAACTTCTATACTGAAGAAATGTTTATCTGAAATTATCAAACCCTTTAGTTTCACTTCCGTTTTCATTCCTTCTATTAAATTCCAGAAGATTAACATTAATGCCTATCCCAAGTACAGGGGCTCCTGGGTGGCTCTGTCAGTTAACCGATTCAACTCTTGATTTTGGCTCAGATTGTGATCTCAGGGTCATGAGATCAAGCTCTGCGTCCAGCTCTGTGCTGGGCATGGAGCCTGTTTAAGATTCTCTCTCCCTTTCCCTCTGCCTCTCCTCCCCCACTCACACATGCATTCTCTTAAAAAAATAAATAAAAACTAAAAAAAAAATAGCAAGTACATATTGTTGGGCATACTTTCCCTCCTTCCTTATTGCAGATTTCAGACCTTGTTCACTTCTTTTGGAAGGTACAACCTTCAGGGGCTACTGGGCTTCTTCCCTGCTCCACAGTAAACCCTATTTGATACAAGTCGATCATGATGGTCTCATCTTCCTTGCCAACTGCAAAGACAGACCCAATTCTGGAAAATTCTGCTGGGAACCTCTGAGAAAGTTTTCTTCACATTTAAAAAAAAAATGAAGAAAAGGTGGGAAATTCTTTTTTTTTTTTTTTTTTCTGTCTAGAATTTGTAACTCATTCCTAACTCTGCTCTGACCCACTCTAACTCCTGTCATCTTGGGCAAGTCAGTATTGTTTAACTTCCTTGCACTTGAGTTTCCTTATGTATAAGCTGGGGATAATAACAGGTAAAAACCACCTCATGGGGTTTCCATGAGGATTAAAAATTAAAACACTTAGAACAATGCCTGGCAGATACCGAGCCCCTGTGTTTGCTGTTATTACGATTAGTGTTATTAGTTGAGGTATAGGAAATTACTTGAATTAAACCTGATCAGCTATTATTATGATGTCCTCATCTCAGGTGTTGCAAATTCCTCTCTGCATCTTCCATTTTATTTATTTTTTCCTTTGCTGAAAGTGCCAAAATAAAAGCCCAGGTTCAGCTGCTCTGCCTTCCATCGTCACCTGTGAGCCAGACCCCAGCCTCTTCCTACCTTGTTCTTATTTTCTACTCAATGCTTTTAAAGTCCTATCACTCTCTTAAAGAACTTTTTGGGTCTTTTTGGACTTTCCTCTAACTGGATTCCACGGCCACCCTTTCAAAGTTATCTTTTTTTATTTTTATTTTTTTTTCTCCCGTGTAGGGGATCAGCCTGTGCTTGGCATGTCTTCTGAAACGTTCTTCAGAATTTATCTAACAGCTATGATGACTAATCCTTCTGTCCCTGATTTTTTCTCATTGGAATTGTGATTTCAAAATCAGAATTTTTTTTTTAAAGACTCTCTCTAACATGGGATCATACTTATTTTTTCTCTATGAATATTTTGAAATCTGCTTTCCCAAAGCCAAGGTCACATCCAAATCTGCCCAGCAAATATAATTATAATGATTATAGAAAAAGCAGATGTCTGAGAAAATAGAAACAGTTTCAGGGAGCTATCAGTTTGCCTACCAAGAGGGTAAGGGAGGAATATGCCTGCCTGTTTAATCCTGTTGGCAGGTAGAAGTTGAAAGATAAATGAGTATTCATCTATTGACTTGTTTAGCTTTAAAAAGAAATCTTGGGGGCGCCTGGGTGGCTCAGTCATTAAGCGTCTGCCTTTGGCTCAGGGCGTGATCCCCACATTCTGGGACCGAGCCCCGCATCTGGCTCCTCCGCTGGGAGCCTGCTTCTTCCTCTCCCACTCCCCCTGCTCATGTTCCCTCTCTCGCTGGCTGTCTCTCTCTTGTCAAATAAATAAATAAAAATCTTTAAAAAAATAAAATAAAAAAATAAAAAGAAATCTTGAATAGGTGAGACACTCTAGGTATATTGTCAAGATCTTTTCTGAGATTGATGGAAGGGCCAAAGATTTTGCACATCCTACGCTGTCAACGTTTTCATTGTAGGTTTCTGACAGCAAGTTTGAATTTTCCAGCATTGCTTGGTCCAATTGTGAGCACTTTGTATACAATGTTTTTCTGCTCACTAAATTCACACATACAGATTGGGATGTCTCCCGTCCACCACCAGCAAGTAAGAAGGAAAATGTGTACTATTTATGTAACTTGACTTCCTGACTTGGGAATCCTGCTTTTTCCTGATTACCTTAAGAGTAAGTTGATTTTATCTGGACACATCATTCATAAGGGTGATTACCACACTAGCATGAAGTTGTCATCTGCATGGTTTCATTTGCTCAGGGTTCTACAGCAAGTGCAATGAATAAGATAAAACATCAAGTTAATGAATACTGGGTAAATAAGTTACATACCTTTGAAAAACAATGATTAAAATGATATGAACTACCTGTGCATTTTGACTGTGGCATATTCTCATGCACGAGTATATACAATCTTTTTCGACTACTATAAGGCATTAATAAGCTTTTAAAAACCACCAGCACTTCTGTACATTTTCTACCTTGGACATCCATGGCCAGAAAAGGAAATTGCCAGAACTGATATTACTTATTCAGAATCTTGATGCCAGTCATCAAGTGGAAGGAAGAAAGGTGTTTGTGCCCGGATCATGGGAACACATTTGACATTCCTATATTAAGAAAGCAGCTTTCTGGTATTCCTGGAGGGTTCAGTTGGTTAGATGTCTGCCTTCAGCTCAGGTCATGATCCCAGAGTCCTGGGATCGAGCCTGGCATGGGACTCCCTGCTCAACGGGGAGCCTGATTCTCCCTCCCCACTCCCTGCTCCTGTTCTCTCTCTATCTCTCTCTCAAATAAATAAATAAAATCTAAAAAAAAAAAAAAGCAGCTCTCTGTTCCCTATATCTAAGCTTCTTACATCCACCAGCATATAATTACACAAGCCAGATCACGGTTGTGTGGCACACTATACTCTAGCTGGATCATGTGTGTATTTGTGTGTCAAGGAGAGAAAGACACAGGACAAAGAAAGAAGAAAATAGCATAGCTAATTTTGAAATAGCGATACGGCCCTTTGGACAAACAAAAACAATCATTATAATTCCATTTGTCCCGAAATCTGGTTTTTAACTGAGTGATATCTGTCTCTTCTAGAGAGTTTGCTCAAGTATTTCTAAGCCAGCTTCCCCTGAGTACTATAGTAATCACGAATCACCGATAACTTATCTCACACTTGGGGAGATCACAGAATTTATCCTCTGAAGGGGACACTTTTGAGTGCAAATGGGGGCGCTATGGTCAACCAGAGCAGGACAACAGCAGGCTTAAGGGGAGAAAACCAAGCATACTGGCTTACCCTAGTCATATTAGAGCTGGTTTGGGTAAACTTCTTCTGGCAACATAAACCTGCAAGAGTTCATATTCTCCCTCATGTCTGTAAATACACATGTGTTGTGGTGTGTGTGGGGGCGTCTTGATATGTTTATAATGAACTGATGTCATATATCCACAAACATATAAAAATAGATGAACAGTCACATAAAAATACAATGCAGAGGTAATTTTTTCCTAGGCCTTAATTTAGCTAGTGGGCTGGAAAATGTCAGCAAGCAGGGGGTTAAAGGACAGCTGATGCCTCATGGAAACTTTGTAAAACATTCTATTTATAAACAATTCTATTTGGATATCACATTTTCTATAATGCTATTGGCTCGTTTTATTTTTATACCTTAGAAAGTTTCCATGAAAGGGGATGAGCTCAGGGATCATTTTCTTTTAAAGTTTGTACCTATTTCTGCTGGAGTCTGAACTCAGGTTTCAGGGCTGCAGGGACTTAAATGTAAATTCTACAAGAGAGAAACAAATTCACAAAGAGGAAGACCTAGGATAGTGTCGAAGTCATGTACCTGTGTTATTGTGTTAACTGTAAGGTATACACATCCGGGACATCAGAAATCTTTGAAATGTAACATCCGATATACCATAAATGATGGCTCCTAATTAAGCTTTAAATAAAAGTATACTTTTTAGTCTTTGTGAAGAAGTCAGCATGGAAAGAACAGAGCAACATGAAATAAAACCTATTGGTTGGAGAAAGAATGTTGGGGTTTCAGGAAACTGCTAGAGCTGTTTTTGTTTGTTGAGTCTAGACAAATACTGTGATCTCTTAGAAATGCAGGTTATCAGAATTCCTTAAAAGGGCCTCTGGAAATTTGGCAACTTGTAACTTGAAGGCCACCCCTGTGTGATTATAACAATCCAATCCTCAAACAGATCCTGGTGGGTTGGAACTTTGTATGACGAAGCCTGCATTTTGTTGCTTTGAGGAACTAAGTGGGGGCAGGGTAGAATCACCCAGCTTTTAGAGCCCCGCTTCAGTTTTTTCCTCCACACAGACTATCCACAGAGTCTTTTTTACCTGGATATGTGCTCTCATTTTCCACCGCACTTGGTATTAAAGTTGTGTTACATCATCTTCACAATCTGGGCCCCGATCTTTCTCATCTTATTTTTATGACTTCTCTTCATGCACCTAACATTATAGGTAAGATTGGACTTACCTTAATTCACAGATGCTGCTCTATTTCTAGGTCTTCATTCAACCATTCTTTCTGCCCCCAAATTTTTAGCTCTTCAGGTCCTGCTTTTATCTTCATGTCAAGATGCCTGAAATTTGTTACATGTCTCCCCCATCCCCCTGCAATCTCATCAGCTGTGTTATCTCTGAGTTCACTTTACGGGAGATGGGTTAAGGAGCCCCAGGGACATTAAAGGGATTGAGGGAATTAGGATAGTGTAGCAGACAGTAACAGTGAAAACAATAAGGATCGGGATCCGTTTCCTAAAAATATGAACGAATCATGTGGAAGATAGGTTTCAACAGATTCCCCTCGAAACCGAAGAAAAGTGTTATTAGAAAAGCATGGTACACATGGAGACCTGACAAGATAGATCCGATATACAGAAAACCATCCTTCTTACATGAAAGGGTGGAAAGAGGGGGAGCAGAACCAAACGCAAGATGTAAAAGAAATGTTGGCAAAATTTAAAAGCCAGATCATACAAGGGACTTTTCGTGTTGAAAGAGAATTCTCTCTCTCTCTCTCCAAACACACTGCTTGGTCATTTTTTCTCTTTCCATACCTATATTTGGTGATTTTTTTTTTTTTTTTTACCTTTACTAACTTCATTACTAGGTAGGATTCAAAGGCTGCCTTGGATTTTCCAGGCAATGCATCAGTCAGTATTTACTGTACAGATACTTCATCCAAAGTCTGATTTTCCCTCAGTGCTGCTCTTCGTCAAGCCTCCACAATCCAAATAAATATCAATCACAAGATTTTGCTTTTTGTTCCTGTGTGGTCACATGTTTGGACGGAAGTCCTCTGGTCCAAACTCAGACCCCTGTCTTGGGGGAGTTTAGATGTCAACACTTTTTATATAGTTTTGTGACATGAGCTAATTTTTATTCTCTAACACGAGTCATTCTTTGGATATAGATTCTGTACAAGATGAATTATCTTGCCACCGATGTTGTTATTTTCTAGGACTACGGTTTTCTCCCTTGAGAAAGACTTATTGTTTGACGCATTGTTCTTTTCATTTTAGGTAGATTTCCCTTTGCTGGGATCCCAAGGGCTCAATTTAGAATTTGGAGGAATTGAATGAAAATTATTTGCCAAACGTGTAAAAGAAAATACATGGAAAATAAATGTGTTACTTCCTGTCATGAAAAGTGTTGGTGCCTTCATACACTCTCAGAATTTGCCCTTATTAACCAAAGGCCATTTACTGTAATTCCCTGTGATCGTTGACTGAGGTTTTATTTCTGGAACAGGAAACATGATTGGCCTAAACTAAGTTGACATGATATATCATCAGGGATTGGGGGCATTGGGGAAGAAGGAAAACGAGGAGGAAGCTGATAAAATAATCTTTTTTGAGTACAGTGGACACACAATGTTATATTAGTTTCAGGTGTACAGCGTAGTGATTTGACCAGCTTATACATTATGCTATGTTCATCAACAGTGTGGCTTTCGGGATGTCCCTTTACATCACTTTTACAAGAATTTAATGAGATAAGAGATGGTGGTGAAATGGGTGGGGTCAGAAAGTGAGAGTTGTGGATAGCTAGGAGGAGCCAAAGTGTGGGATGAGATGCTGGGGATTAAGAATCTATAGGTAAGCTTGTTTTATACTATAACAAATATCTACGGCGCAGCCATGAGAGTGGGTGATTGCTGTTATAACACTTTATTTAGTTTAATTCCCTATCTAGAATAACCTAAAAATACAGTTTACATGTAAACATGGAATTAAAGGAAGTATGTGGCTAGGGAGGTCTCGAAAGGTCAGTTATATGAAGTGTCCCAGAATGTTAAAATTGGTTTGGCAAAGTTATAAAATTATTGCAAAGCCTATCAACAGCACAGTGGCATAATTTGTCATTTAAGAAATTATACATTCATCAAGAGGTCATCATTGATCATTCTTCGGAAGCTCATCACCAGACCAAGTTCAAGGAATAAAGCATTGTATTTGGAACCAGGAAATCTATATCCTAGACCTCATTGCTCCAACTCAACTGCAGATATCAGAAAATCAAGCGAACTTGATATTCAGGTAAAATATTAGGGCTTTAGTGGGACCTAGAACTCTGCAAAAATGCCTGTACTTCTTGTATCAAACTCAAATATTCATTCAATTGGAAATCCTTTGAAGATAGGGATCATGTTTTAGGCACCTTGATGATGCCTCTGTCCTAAGAACAGCACCTGACTCATGGTGGGTACTCATATATGTTTGTTAAATTAAACGGTTAAAGATCAAGGTCATGGGCTTGGATCCAGATGTAGACAGTGCAATGTAAACCTCATGGGATACTGTCAAAACATAGCTCTCATGCTTTGGCATAAGGCTTCTTTGTCAAAATGACTTTCTCCATGATCTCATGCCTTGTTTGTAGAAAGGGGAAAACCAGGTGTCCTAACTTCTGTTCCATTGTCTCCAAGAGGAGTACATCACATACATTTCTCAGACAATGACTTAGACAGTGGCTGCCAAAATTTAGTTCTGGGATAGCGACTTGGTTCTGAGATGTAAGCATTGAGGTGAGAGACACGGACAAGCCAAAATGACAAATTTATATTCTCTCTTTCTAGTCCTCCATTAGGATGGCTAACAAACAGAAAAACAAACACAAATCAGTGATTTTATGGCACGTGTGTCAAAAACTAAGAATCACGCAACCTTCTCTACCTAAAAGAATAGTAGTGGTATATGGAGTAGGTACAGCTTTAATACTTGCCCTGTGTGTTGCTAGTAGAATTCAGTGAACCACTTCTCTCTCCTGATGAACATGTCGGTTTCCCATTTTTTAATGTAAACACCATTAAGATTTAAATAGCCCTTTTTTCTTTTTAAGATTTTATTTATTTGACAGTGAGAGACACAGAGGCAGAGCGAGAAAGGGAACATAAGCAGGGGAAGTGGGAGAGGGAGAAGCAGACTTCCCACTGAGCAGGGAGCCTGATGTGGGGCTCGATCCCAGGACCACAGGATCATGACCTGAGCCAAGGGCAGATGCTTAACAACTGAGCCACCCATGCACCCCAAGATTTAAATAGCTTTAAAAATTAAAAGGAAAAGGAAAAGCATTGATGCAAGAGATATATGGCCATAAAACTGTACGCTCTGATGTGAACATTTGTTCAGTTGTGTCTTTACACAATGTTCTAGGTATGGGTGCAGGTCAAGGAATATTCACATTTTAGCTGCTTTCTAGAAAAATTCAGCTAGAAGAGCCTGTATTCTCATTCCCTCACCATGTCTTTTTATTTTTGTCAGTTTGATAGACTAACTATACTCTTTCTTTGATCGGTTTCACTTGCTTTTATTTGGTTCCCGTCAAGGATGATCATATTTTCATTGGGTGCTTGTGCAGGTCTCGGCTCAGATAACACCTCCACAGAGATGCCTTCCCAGGGTTTTTAATCCAGGGCAACCTCTCTGGTGTCATTTTCCTCATTTATTAAATTGCATGTTCATGTTTAGTTCCCTCAAACATTTATCATGATCACTATTTGAAGAGGACTTAATCACTATGCCATATTACCTTCAATAACGATAGGCTCCCATCATTGAGGACTTACTGTTCTATGCGCTTTTCAGCTTATTTTATTTCATCCACATGACAGATCTGTAGGATGAGTACTATTACGTCCATTTCACAGATGAAGAAACTGAGGCTCCAAGATATTAATTAGGTGACTTGCCCCAAGATCACAGGGCTATAATAGAGTGCACAGGCAATTTTAACCTGCAGCTTAGAGAATTTGCCCAAAGGGACACAGAGCTAGTAAGTTGAAAAACTTCAGTTCAAACTCCAGAATGGGTTCTCAAGCTTCAATTTAGCCCATTCACTGACTAATCACTATAATTTGCATACAGATCTCTCTTTTCTAGAATATCTCCACTAGGTTTCAGAATCGGGTTCTAATGGCCACTTCCAGATTTGTTACTTCTCCCTTTAAGCTACAGGGCTGTACTCAGGACCTAATAACAGACTAGTAAAAGGAGTAAATTAGATGTTTTACTCAGCTCAATATTTTCACAGGTGAGGAATGGAAAAGAGGCATACCCTATTGTAAATGATTGATGTGTTGCATTTAAAGTTATACGTGAATGTTCAAATGGCAATACACAGCAGGCACTATATATGGCTTTCTCGTTATTTTTCTTGCTTTCTCTTTCACCAACTGCTTCACTTCATTCAAAATAAGCCTGGGAAAAGTTAGGGGTTTTTTTATTATTAAAAACGCCTATTAATCATTGAGTTAACCTTAGGGGTTAAAATAGAGTATTTTGAAATGATTTTTTCCTAACCAAGGGGAAGGCCACAGGAGCCAGTAAGGCTGAAGTTCCACACACAGAGAGTATAAATAAAATCAAACATTATCTTCAGCATCAAATATCTATAAATCTTTCCTCAAGTCATGCTACTACATTTCTTCTACTTTTCGAATTTTTCCTGTTTCCTCTTAAAACAGTGCCTATAATTTGCCTCAGTTACTGACACTGACCTTTTCTTCATGCAAAGAAGATTCTATGTGTATGGTCTCTCCAATTTTATGAGCTATTGCCTGGTCACTTCGCCCCCCTCTGACGTCTATAAGAACTCTTTACATTTAAATCTTACCATCGTTCCTCAGTTGTGACCCCTTGTCCTGCCTCACCTCACATGGGAAGTCAGTTGGAAAAAGAAACTTCTCCATACTTTAATTGGTCATGTCACTTTTCAAACCTTCGTTTGGACACTACCTTGAAAGACTGAATTAATGTGACCCTCAAAAAGTCTGGAAATCTCACTTAGGATATTCAGTACTGACAGTATTAAAAATCCTTATCTTGGGGGGAGGGTAGAGGTCCATGACCTAGGGATGAAGTATTCTGCTAGCTTGTACCTTCCTTTAGATTGCCTTTTTCAACCCACCAGAGCCACAAAGAAAGAACAGTATCCTCTAAACCATCCTTTCCTTATTCTAGAGCTTTATTGTATATTGAATTCTTTATGACTATTGGGAAATAAATTCCTCACTTAAAATATTATGTATGTAATTGTATACTTTAAGTTTTTTTTTTAATATTTTATTTATTTATTTGACAGAGAGAGACAGCCAGCGAGAGAGGACACAAGCAGGGGGAGTGGGAGAGGAAGAACCAGGCTCCCAGCAGAGGAGTCTGACGCGGGGCTCGATCCCAGGATCCTGGGATCAGGCCCTGAGCTGAAGGCAGATGCTTAACGACTGAGCCACCCAGGTGCCTCTGTGATTATATATTTTATAACAGGGACTTCCGAAGTGAATGGAGGAAGAGGATTTGCCTAGTCAATCCCAGAAACTGAGGGGAGCAGACCAGTAAAACCACCCAGAACAAAAACATGAACATTTCTCCAGCTCTTTCAGGGGGATTACTCTAGTCTTGATAAAGCACAAAGTGCTCCAAATCCCAAAAGATAATCTAAAATAAACATTAAATATTATCCATGAGTAATTTCCATGGATCAGTTCTTTGGGTCATATGCTTTCTAGAAATGTCATTTGATCTAGTTTATAGTTTAACTTCCTCATCACAGGATAAACAGGGTTTCTACCAAGCCTTCAAAATAGTGCTTTTTTGCTCCATAGATTCTAAATTCAAAACAATGCAGCCATCCAGGAGTTTAAAATAATTCAAAACCCTACAATGGGCCATGTCCAAACTGTGATGATTATAGAAGTCTATCACAGGGGTGCCTGGGTGGCACAGCAGTTAAGCGTCTGCCTTCGGCTCAGGGCATGATCGCGTTATGGGATCGAGCCCCACATCAGGCTCTTCTGCTATGAGCCTGCTTCTTCCTCTCCCACTCCCCCTGCTTGTGTTCCCCTCTTGCTGGCTGTCTCTATCTCTGTCAAATAAATAATAAAAAATCTTTAAAAAAAAAAGTCTACCACAAATAAAAGTCTTATGACCTTTATATCCAGTGTGGCTCAGTTCTAGTGGGAACTGTGGAGTAGAATCTATGATGGGTATTAAATAGATTAGATGGTATCTTTTGTTCATCTTTCTACAATTTAGGAAGATACTGAGAAAAACTCATTTCTAAGAATGTGATTAAGCCACTTTCTGCCCCTTTCCTTTCCCTGTAACGCCGGGGAGCACCACCTCATTCCTGACCCTTCACCACCTTGCACTGGATTCAACACTACCACTAGTTCCTATACAAAACTCCTCGCACTGGATTCAACACTACCACTGGAACTGGATTCAACACTACCACTAGTTCCTATACAAAACTCCTTTCTGAGTGTCCGGAGTACTAAGTGTTTGTTTCATCTGTATATGGATATCTAGTTATCTGTAACACTGCTTGCCTTCTAAAGCACCTTTCTTTTTTTTTTTCTTTTCTTTTTTTTAAGATTTTATTTATTTATTTGAGAGAGAGAGAAAGAGAGAGAGAGAGCACGTGCGCACAAGTAGGGGGAATGGCAGGCTGAGGAAGAGGAAAAAGCACACTCCCCGCTGAGCAGGGAGCCCGATGCAGGGCTCCATCCCAGGACCCTGAGATCATGACCCGAGCCAAAGGCAGAGGCTTCACCGACTGAGCCACCCAGGTGCCGAGCACCCACCTTTCTTCCTCTGATTTTTGTGTTCTATGCTGCTTTCTTCAATCCCACATAAGATGTCCCTGACTCCTCTTAAAGTATATCAGCAGTTGGAACTCCGTTTCTTCCTTCCCTGGTTTGGCCTTTTGGAAAGACAATTCTATAGACCTCATCGCATGTAAAGTAATAGTCAAGCGCATAGAGAAGCAACTGAATTTGAGAAAAATTTAACGAAAACAGTGGACAATACTAGCTTAGGAGCAAGAAAATGAGATTGCCGTCATTTTTTTAATAATAATTTTTTATTATATTATGTTAGTTACCATACGGTGCATCCCTAGTTTTTGATGTGGTGTTCATGATTCATTACTTGCATATAACACCCAGTGCACCATGTAATACGTGCCCTCCTTAATACCCATCACCGGCCTAGCCCAATCCCCCAACCCCCTCCCCTCTGAAACATTGCTGTCTTTATTGCCTTAGCTCAACGTGTGGTTTTGCATCTTCCTAGCTATGTGATTCTGAGCTCTAGAATTCAGCCTCCTCATGCCTAAAACGAGGAGAGTTATAGTAACTATGTTAGAGATTCATGGAGCTAGAGGAAATTCCTGTGAAGAATTTAACAGTTTCTGGCACATAACACACCCTTATTGTTTTTATTAATAGTGGTAGTGCTTGCGAGTCATAGAAATTTGGGGAAATGGTAAATTTATCTTCCCCAGTGTCTTCAATTTAAAATCTGTTAAGTATCTCTCTGTACCAGTTACGTGTCATATAAATATTAAAGAGAAAATAGATTTGGCTCCTGTTTTTGCCATAGCAGTTTTCTCGCGAGGGCAGAAGAGAAGTTGATCTTCATTCAAGATTTCTTTTTTGTGTGTGTCACATGGACCACCAGCTGCCAAAGTCAGAGCAGGGAACACATAGAATGTGTTTGAATGTTAAATTGACGAGCAATAAATTCATGACCTGACCTCCTCAGGGATCTTGGAATTTCAACAAATGCAGCTGAGAAAAAGAACAAGTTGACATTTAAAAAGTGTTCATGCTTGCTAGTTTTCAGCAATATTTTGAACCACGTTGTCTCTCCAGCATGGCCTGCAGTAACCAAATGCAATATAGATGGGTATTTATTTATTTGGTAGGCGAACTAACCACTGCCAAGTTAATGCTTAAGAGCTGGAAACTCTACCACTCTTTGCTTTACTTGAGGTGGAACAGAAGGGAGAATAAAGCTGATAGGAGGCTTGTGGTGCTTTATTAGGGACACAATCACTAACATGGAATGACTAGTACTCCTCCTATTTGGATGACTATTTTAATTTATGATTATATAAGCACTAAGAGCAGTGCCTAGATAGTATATACTCTTGTTAATCCTGCCCACGCAAAACATATCCCCCAAAACAGTATCTATTTGGCCTGAAATAAAATGTAAAAGGAAGTGAAGATAAAGTGTCTTTCCGTTATATCAGAACCATCACAATAATAATATTTTAGATTATAGAGAACTGAAATTCACTATTAAAATAGTGCCAATCTACACCAAACAAGGAGACAATCTTTTGGTTCTCTTGAATTATCTCAGAATCCTTATCTGTTTTGCATGGAGATAGTCACATACATAAGCATTATCACAACTCCCCCCCCAAAAAAACCAAAAAACTAAGAGGTAATCAGTTTACAGCCAGGCACTCCTTTCATCATCCTTTGAAGATGTGCATGCTTTTTAAGACCTATTTATGACCTTTGTCCACATCCATCTTGATGGAATGGACCTTTTCTATTCCGTTATTTCTCAGGCTTTTTTTCAGGTTTAATCCAGATATTTGATCTCTAAAGTAGGATTCCCAACTATTTGCTGGCTATTTTTCAAGACTGTTAGAATTGGGTTGTTAAAAATTTCTAGAAAATGCCTCTAACTGTCACGTTCATCATTGAAAACAACAGAATTGTCATGTTTAGGGGAGAAAAAAAAGAAGTCATTTGTCCTTGTCACAGAGAACTTACAATGACCCCAACGTCCATTCCCAAATAACGCCAATACCTCAGGTTAATTGAGGAGGCCTCTGAGTGAAGATTATGAGGTCACAGCCTTGATGCTTCCTGTTTGTAAATACACAGAATTGACTGTAATTAGACTCAAGAGGAAACGTTGCCCAGGGAATATATTTGGAAGGCATGGAAGTACTTAAACAATTCAAGTCTGTGTAGAAAGAGGTTGGCATTGTTATGTGATATGCCTATTTTTATTTCCTTCCAAAGCTTTACCAAATAAATGAAACTCTAATAAAGAAGAGAGACAGAAGGGTGATTTCAGCTACATGTCTCAGGTATAAATGAGATGAATTGCTCTAGTGTACTGCACCTGTTTCACTGTGCGTGCTAAACAAACTGCTGAGTGTTACTAAAGTGCATTCACCTTAATTGTAATTGACTGAACATGATCGGCTGTGGTATTTGCCTTTGTATAAAATTTTCCCCTTGTAATGATACTTAATCATCTTGGCATATAACATTTCAGGGGACATTAAATTACCATGCTGGAAGGTTGACAATGATCCCTAAACAAAAACCAGAAAATATTCTTCAAGCTACTGTTTTTTTTTTTATTCTGCAAATTAAAGGGAATTATAATCATCTTCTGCTATAATGCATAAAACCCACTAAAGTTGAGTGAGTTAAGCTTCTCCTGTAATTATATGTACTTCAAAGACCAACACCTCCCTAGTAATGAGTGGTTTTGTGACTCCAGGGTACATGCTTCAAGGTATAGAAAAGGAATGAATACATTTTCATTCCGTGTGACATTATTAAGTATGGAATTAAAAAATAAAATGTTTTAGGTGACCGAATCTCATTGCACAGATGCAATTGGAAATCCTCTGACAGCTGTTGTTTGCCCACCTCATATGTAGCATACTGCTTTATTACATATATGCATATGTTATACAGCAGAAGAGAAAACCACACACACACACAAACACACACACACACACACGTCTACTTAGAACTCATCGTTAAAGCTCAACATTTGTTTGCTTTTCTAGATACTTGGAGAGTGTTGAATTTTTTAAGTAATCTGATGTATTTTGATCTCTCCAAAGCATCAACGACAAAATTACAAGTTTAATCTCATTTGCTTGGATCTTGCTAATTAAGAAATGATAAAAATTCAGAAAGTCTAGGCTAAAATGTGCCTTTGTGCTCTATGTGGAGGGGAATGCTTTCAGTGACAGGCAGGAGAAGATGGCAGGGAGAGGTTTGATCTCTATCACGAAGGCTTCTTAGCTTTTAAAGTTCGAGTTGGTAACATGTATTGACATGCCAACAATGAACGTAGTCTTACAGTTATTCTTATCTAGAGCAGGTCTAGCAGATATCACTTTTGGCAATTACTGTCTGTATTTAATTCTGTAGGGTTAGAAATTACTGCATATTTTGAAAATGATAGAAATATGAAAGTACACACTATTTAAAACGTGTAGACATCAGCAATTAAAGCAGGATATTTATCTCAAATATTAAATTAATCAGATGTAAACTTCAATTTTGTGGTTTAGTCTAATCTATCTCTATCCAGGAGATTGTAAGGATTAGGGGCACACTTACTGCCAGACAAAATCAGATGGCCAGAATTCAAATTCTACCTCTGACACTAGCTAATAATTTAACACAAAGAATGTTACTTTGTCGGGGCTCCTGAGTGGCACAGCGGTTAAGCGTCTGCCTTTGGCTCAGGGCGTGATCCCGGCGTTATGGGATCCAGCCCCACATCAGGCTCCTCTGCTATGAGCCTGCTTTCTTCCTCTCCCACTCCCCCTGCTTGTGTTCCCTCTCTCGCTGGCTGTCTCTATCTCTGTCAAATAAATAAATAAAATCTTAAAAAAAAAAAAAAAAGAATGTTACTTTGTCTATCTGGACCTCACCTTCCTATCTATAAAGATAATTATAATACCCAATCCATAACCTTATCATGAAGACCACTTGAATGAATATAGGGACAGCCTTAGAGCAAGAACTGAAATATAAGACTATGTGTGTTTGCTATAGTCATTAACTGTTAGAAGTAAGTATTCGAGGGAAAGAGAACAAGAGAGAGCAAGAGGTGAAGGGAAGACGGGAAGAAGAAAGAGAAAGAAAGAAAACAGCATTACTTTGGGTCATGATATTAGTAAAAGCTTAGAGGAGGACTCATGCCAGGATCAATATACTTTGTTGGAATCAGTCTCAATTTTCCATTTTATTTTGCTTTTAAATGTCCGGGTTTCCACCAGGTGTCTTAAATGTCCAAGGAGAGCAAATTAAAAGGGTCTGCTGGATTCTGTTTTGTAGCAGAGTGTGTTTATTAAATCAGAGCAATGGTTCACGACACTGATCATGCTGTCATATATAAATGGATTACAACTCTGATCAACCAGCAGAAAATCTATCTAATTTAAGGGGAGTGTTTGTGTGCATGTGTGGGGTGTGTGGGTGTGTTGTTCCATCTACACCCTCTCCCTTGGATCTTCTTTAAGAAAGCAAAGTTTGCATCTAAGAGACATCAGCAGGGATGAGGGGTACACCTAGATTGAACCTGCAACCTTATACGCAGCGTATATTCTCTAATTCAACTAAGCTAGATGGCCACAAGCAATAAAAGAGTAATCTGATTTGCTATAATTTATTTTACATCTTCTGCCATTAAACCACATCCGTAAAAACGTGTAACAATCACTAGCAAATCTCAAACTATAAAGCAGAGTCTAATAATACACTTATTATTCATCTTCCCATTGGAATTTAGATCATATGGCCTACAGGTAGTCAGTCAAACATTATTAAAAGAACATAAGTTATTGTGTGATTTGGGGCATTCTATGTCCATAATCCTACTGCATGGCAATACAGAGGCAGATGCCCAGAGCAATTAAATGGAAAACTCTGAATACAAGCATGTAATTCTGCTTATTTTTGCATCGAAATGATGTCCAGTGCTAGAAGTTTCAATGCTAAAACCTCTAGATGAAAATGTGTGTAGTCTTAATATTTCCAAAAAAACTTCCAGGCGAGTAGAACATTCTTCATGATGCTCTACCAACAACTTCAACCAGAAACTGCGTCTAAAGAAATAAAGACAAATAAATATTTTAAAATAAAGAACATAAAGCTTAATTAGTCAGTAGGAATTACCCTTTTCCGATTTATTTACATGTTTCTTTTCCTGTTACCCCCTTACATACATTTTTAAGAAAATTCTCCAACTCCTATGTAGATAAATGAGCCTCAATAAATTTAATAGCTTAAAGCTTTAGGTCATCTCTTCAATATTTAAAATATATGAATATTATCCACCTAACCATCTCCTCCGCCTCCTCATCCTCGTCCTCCTTCCTCTTCCTCTTTCCTCTTCCTCTTTCCTCTTCCTCTTCCTATTCTTCACCCAAGTATAGGAAACACACCGACTATGATGCTGAATCTTTTCTGAGGCATTCAGATGTGTGAGAAGAAAACCCACTCACTTAGCAATATAACTTGTAACCGGCAAAACACTTGTAATCCACTTGATTGTTTGCTTATTTATTTTCCAATAACCAAAACCCTTGGTCCTACTGCTTCTGACTGATTTTTATTCTTAATTTCTTCTTCTCTGCCAACATAGAATCATCAACAGCTTAACATTTTGGAGTGTGTAGAAAATGGTTCGAAACCCATCTACCCAAGAAGTTCATGCATGTCCATAATACCTGCTTTTAATGCAGGCTTATTTAAGTTTCTGATAATGCAAATAGCCCTGCAAACAAAATAGGCAAAGGCAGCATGCCATGTTGATTGTAGAAATTAGAAAATTTTAGTAAGAATCTGTTCTCTAGTCTCTGCAAACCTCCATATCTAAGAGAATTTGAAGGCCAAAAGTACAGTCACTTGGCCAAGAAAAGAAGTCAGATTACTATTTCACTATCACGAAATAACATCAATGGCATGAGCAGTGTTACCCAAATAAGGTCCTAGACTAGATATTAGATTCAGCATGACCTAAATGTTCTGTAAACGTCACATAACCATAAGAGAGCTGTGTAGATATAATCAGGCCTCACTTATATTTTTCTGCAAGTTCTTTTCCCCCAAATTTTTATTCTTAGAAGAGGGGTATTAAGGAAGGCACCTGTTGTGATGAGCACTGAGTGTTATATGTAAGTAAAGAGTCACTAAATTCTACTCCTGAAACCAATATTACACTGAATGTTAACTGGAATTTAAATAAAAATTTGAAACAAAAAAAAAGGAAAAATAAGTGAATACAAAAATTGATTTTTACGAAGTTGGCTTGAAATTCAAGAAAAATAAGAACTTGAGATAGATGGAAAGATGAGAATAACTGTTAATACCGGTCATTTCCTGGACTAGCACCCTTCAGGGAAAATACATGACATGGTTGACAAAGAAAATTAGTGACCCCCCCCCAAAGGTCAGAGAGGCATAGCTAGCAGATTTATTTTACTGTGCTCTGCTGTTAAAGTATTGGTTGCTTACTGTTTCAAGTCACCTCTGTGTTGTTATTATCAAGCTCTCTGAAGAGCGAATAACAGCTCTTTATCTAATTCTTTCCCACTGGGGTAATGAGGAGTTTAGTCCCAGCCCATAGATCCTGCGGGGTAATGGTTTTCTTGGATATCAGGTTACGTTTTGCATAATTGGGTAAGGAGCTACTTCTTAAGGCATTGAATCAATTCATTCTGTTTCACTTAGAGCTTGAGTCACCATACACCCTATTGACTCATCCTCTATGAAGGGTTCTGCTTGAAGAAATGGATAGTGGCCAAAAGAACATCTTTCCCAGAAAAGGATGGTATCTCTGTGGCTTGCCAAGGATCAGGGCAGATCATGTGACTCTAGGTTTAATAATTACTGACTTCAGAACCAAATGCTGTATTTTGTTTTGTTTTTATGATGCAGATTTTTAAAAGAGTGGGTCAAATTTTGGGTCTTAACCTTTGGTCCTGGGTAAACAAGGGCTCTGCCTTGCAAAGTTACCCAGAATGAACCATGAAGAGATAATGCTTCTCCACGAAGCCATTGTTTAGAGTATATTAAGCACTGTCAGAATTGGGCACATTTGACATGAGTAGATGGATGTGCAAACGATCGAGCTAAAAAAAAAAATGGCTAACGAGGATGGATTTCTGGATTTGTGATGGACATTTAGCTTCTGATTTTTGAGGACAGCTTCCTCAGAAATGATATTAAATGCGGCTGGAACCAGTAAAACAATTTTTCCTTCCAAATGAGGCAGAACGAAAGCAATGTACTTAAACTCGTCTGCATGCACATGGGTAGCACTTGAAGAACCTGGCATAGTGCTAATACCTGAGTCCCACCCCCAGAGATTCTGGTACAGTTAGTCCAGAGCACAATGTGGGCAGCAGGAGTTTTAAAATCTTCCCCAGGTAATTCTAATATGCAGCCACGGATAAGAACTTCTGACCTAAAGTGAGGTGGGAATAGATAGAACATGGTGAATAGAGAGAAAATAGGTGCAGAACTCATGGATTCAAGAAAAGCAATTTTAATAATAAAAAAAAAGCAAAACAACCTGGAAGCAAGCCTCACATCCACTGTAGCAAGTGGACCAATCAGCTGTTAGAGTCCCACCATGTCTTGTTATTCAGTGTTGAAAAAAATGAATAGATTCCATCTCCCCATGTCGGCATCAGTGAATCTTACAAACAGAATATATATATATATTTACAAACAGAACATCGATCAGAAACAAACTGCAGGAGAAAACATCCAATATGATATATACAAAACAAAACAATGCAAAGCACCTATTTTAGGGATGCATACATTTATTTTCAGGCTATAAAGAAAAGCAAGGGGCCAATGAATACAAAATCTCGGGGTAGCACTTACCTTTCAGAGAAGGATACTCGAGAGCTTCAAAGCTCTTGGTAATATTCTATTTCTTCTGCTGAGTGGTAGGTATAGTTTTTAAAAAGGAAATTCCTCTATAAAAGCTGCTATAATTCCTTTTGTGATCACTTTTGTTTATTCTGCTTTAAGAGCCTGGTGACTCACCCGAACAAGGAGTTAACGGAAGGTGTGTTAGCGCAGTGGATGGTGTGACAGTAAACAAGGGGAAGAATTTCAAGGTGTTGTAAAAGGTGAGGGAATATAAATTAAAAAGCAGCTCTTCAGGAATTCTTAGAGTACTCTTGTCTTAAACTATTAGGTGGGGGATGGAGATAGAAAAACAGAGGCAGAGCAAGAGGGAGGGGTAGAAGGAAAGAGATGGGTTTCCCGTCCTTCAGGTTGAAAATGAAAAATACGTGTTTCAGCTCTTGAACGGTTGAATGTAGTCTTTGGGCTTTGGAGGCGAGGGTTAGAGAATGTGGGTATAGACTTCACCTCTTTATGCCTTAGGTTTTCTTGTATCTAGAAAGGCAATAGGGATGGTAGGACGTGCAAAGCCCCTAGAATGGCTGACACGGATAAATGCTCACAAATATCAGTTACTCTTTTTGGTGTTGGCATTCAGATATCATTTGGCTCCTCAGCTTCCCATTCTTGTATCCTTGGTTTCTCCCAGGCCTACCTGGATGCAGAACTGAGAACCTCTTAGGTTTGCTGTGAACCTTTTATTGAATATATTTTATGTGCAATGGAGGGGGATTTTCCATCGCATTCCTCAGAGCAACAGCTTAAAACACTCTTAGTAACCCTAATGCTGCCCTGTGGAGCCTCTTCCATGATTCTGCTCTGGTGGGCTTACCCAAGTCACCCTATATCTTCTAGTATGGAGACTAGCTCCTCTGTTACATGGGCTAATTCACTCTCTTCCAATGTCTGCCCCGAAATGCACAGAGAAAATGAAATCCATGCTTTTTACAAAGTGGCTCTTCAGTGATGTGCTTGGGCAAGCTGCATAGACATCAGCATAGACATCATTTGGAAATGAAGACTCTGAGCTCTACAACAGTCATAGTGAACCACATGTATGTTTCAATGACCCCCTGGGCGCTGCCTATGCACTAAGCAAGGCTCTGCTCCACAGACCATGGCAGCCACGCAGACGGAGGAGAGATCTTCACTCTCCTTTGACTATTTCTCAGCTGTTTTTTTTTTTACTTTAATATGCAATTGCAGTCTTATTCATCGCTCTAGACAACTTATCAAAACACATTTTCTAAACAAACATAATATTCCTCCCAAGAGGAATTCTGAAAAGCAGATTTCTCTCTGACATTCATCATCATCATTTGAAGCCTGTTGCAGAACCTTAAGTACTGAATAAAATAATTACTGACCATTAATTTTTCTTCTTCCTCTATCTTGCTCACTGACCCTGTGTTATGACCCCAGCAAAGCTAGGAAGACAATCTTTACATTTAGAGGCAGTTCGGAGGGGTAAATTCAATTTGTTTCCCTGATCAAAAGCTATGAGACAGCTTGGCTTGATAATCCTAAGGGATGAGACTGAAGTTTAACCTGCTTACAGTATAAATATATTATTGGTAGAGAAAGAATGTGAAAAATTCTATCTGTCACACATGTAGTGTAGAGAATCCTGTTCAGAATGATTGTAAAACAGCTGTTATTTTTCAAGAAAACACTGATTTTGAAGATTCTAAGTCAATAAATATCACTGTATTGTATCCAATGGAGCTTTATCTCTGCTTACACTTCCCCTTTTTGCTATTTGTCATCTGCCTTATTTTGCCTTCTCTCTTCTCATTTTCAGCAGTAATAAAGATTACCTATGCCTCACCAAAACCTAGTAAGGCATTTGTCATTGTGCTATCTCAGGTATTAAATGAAAAAGAAATTTCAGAGTTGACTGAAGAACCAGAACAAGAGTTCACTTTTATTTTTTTAAAAAAAAGGTACCTACTTTCCTTCTATTTAATCAAGTTCTTGAGATATTTTTTTGCCTTCTGTTGATTCTGAAAATTACAGGGTAGGATATGCTTCTAGCTAGACCCAAATTCTTTAACAGCATCCTTGTTCTCATGTTGCTTACTTTTGTGATGGTTAATTAACCCCTCTTGCATCAAGATTGGATTTTGCTTCTCTATATTGAATTTTGAAGCAGGTTATTCTTATGTAACACCCTTTCTGGAAGAGATCATCCCATATGCTGTTCCATGACTTTTCACATTATGAACAATAGGACCCTGAGGCCCAGAATGTTATTTTAAGTTTTGCAGAAGGACTTGCTTCTTTCCTCCTAGTCATACAAAAATAAGGAACTTGTTAGATTTTCTTTTTCTTTTTTATTTATTCCCAAACACAGAAGTTTATTGAATATCTACCAGGTACCTGACCCTATACGTTAACTACAAATGTGAAATTTCACACCTTCCCCATCCAATCTGACTCACCGTTGGCTGACACTTCTCATCAAGAAGGATAGAGGGCATGTGTGGCCTGAAGGTTTTCACCTTGCCCTGGAGCTATTTTAATCTCTGGATGTTCTTTTTTCCACTGAGCAAGACCATGACAGGCTGGTGGGAGGTGTGTAAGGAAGGGGATGAGGAGGTTATGTTGGCAGCTTGCAAAGCTCTTGGTATCCTGGGACTTAACATCTCCTAAATAAAGTGGGCTTTCAGCTCAAGCCTTATTTAAATAGGAAAAAAAAATTCTTCTGCAGATGAAACAGATGCCAGATGGAAACTACTCTGTTGAGTTGCTCCAAACAGGCCTGCAGCTGTTACTTCTTCCATAACTTTTTCCAGTGAAATTTTTAGGCTTCACCTGTTGATGGACACAACAGGATTTTTCTTCCCTCCCCCACCCTAGCCTCATCCTCTCCCCAACTTCCCCTTAAAAGGAGAGCAGCCTGAACACTTAGAAAGCACAGCTCAGGGTGAGAGCTCATTATATCTGTTGTGAATGGAACAGGGGGATACTGCCTGTGGGGCTGGAAGACTGTGGTTGCTTCCAGTTCTTGGTCCATTGGACCTGCTCCTGGAGGGACAAGGCAAGGTCTCCTGCCCCTGCTGGCTGTTTCTCGGTATTGCTCTTGAACAACTATTTCTCTGAATTAAGCTGAGGCCTGGGGAGCTGGGTAATAACCTACCATTTGGGTAAAACAAAAATATGGAACTTCAGGTTAAAACAAACCAGTGAAACACAAAGTTATGAATCATATCCCAGGTAGAAAGGGCAGATTCTCTTCAACTGAAATCGACTTTAAGAAAGATAGCAAGGAGAATATTTTCAGCAAGAAGAAGGAATACTTTCTTGCAGGCTTACACAGATGGTTGCAGCCACTGGCTTCTGCCATTTGGGCGGCTTGCTTTTCTGTAAGATAATTAGGTCTGTTGACACACAGCATTTGACATTCAAAAATGATCTCCTAATGGAGCTCTCAACATCTGCTACCAAAGAAGCATAAGATGGCACGGAAAGATGGAGAACGGATAGACAACACATTGAAAACTAGCCATATAATAAAGTTAATTAAAACTCAAATATTGGGGACAAGTTACATAACATTCCACATGTTCTGCATGCAGCCTACAATTTTCTAAAGTTCTTTTTTTATTATTTTTTTAAATAATGCATTCCACCTAGGTTTCTCTGCTTAACTCACTTTGAGTTGAAATAGATTTTATTTTTTTAACTCTGTGATGCCTCCCAAATCTGCAAACCCTGCCCCCTATTCTTCCTCCCTGGGTAGAGGATCTCACCTGCTACTTCCCAAAGTAGAAGTGAGAAGATGGAACTCTCTCATCTCCGCTCCATCTACTATAGAAGCTCGAACACATTGGCTCTGCCTATGCCATCCCCATTCCCTTCTTCCCCCTGGCAAATGGAAGAGCTGAGTTCACTTATGCCTGGCATCCTACTCACCTCTCACCTTCCAGGAACCTTACTTCACCAATTTTTCTCTCCTCTCAGTTGTATGCTTAACTCTCTGTGTCAACTGATTCATTCCCATTTGCTTTTATGATTGATCCGTTTTCTGTTATTAAAACCAACAACAAAAACCTTCAACCTAGCATCACCTTCCAGCTACCCATCCGGTTTCTTTTTGGCATTTGGGATTGGGTATCTTAACCAATTCGTGTATTTGTATCTTTCTTGATATTTATTTGTGTATATTTTTTTTTACAAGGGACATTTACATATCTTGGCTACTCTGCTTTTTACTGAGAGCTCCCCACGGGAGAAAGGATGAGTTTAGAAGAAGTAACCTATCATGCTGGCTCATAACTAAATAGTAAGAACATAAACTACTTTCACAGAGAAACATATAGCAGGAAGAAATGCTTTCAGGGCCCAGAGTATTCAAAAGGTGAAGCTAGGCAATGTTTTATAATGCTCATGCCAGGAATATTGGTCTTCAACAGGCTTTAAGGATGAAAGCTGCAGATATGTCTCCGGCTGCCTGGCTTCGGGAATCCATGAGGGTAATTTTTCCCTAGCCACATAGACTATACAGTAAGAGAAAGCCTTTCCTCCAGTTTGCTTTGAGGTGTGTTTCATGAGCTTGAGTATACACAGACAAATGTGGAGCTCCAGATATTGTGGCACAGATCTAAAAATGTCTGCTCATGGGAGGAAACAAGGGCTGGGTCTCCAGAGAGACAGCACACAGCATAGCACCAGGGTGCCAGAAAGGCAGCTTAGAAGCAAAGTGGAAAAAGTAAAACCTCAGTAAAAACCTGTCGCCTCCCAACCAGCTTTGTAGACTTGGGTGAGTTTCTTAAACAGTCTTCCCTTCAATGTTCATATTCATAAGACAGGGTGGATAATAACAGTAGTACTGTGATGAGTAATTTTATATGCTAAGCTGACTGTGCTAAGGGAAGCCCAGTAGCTGGAAAACATTTCTGGGTATGTCAGTAAGAGTATTTCCAGAAGAGATTAGCCTTCAAATTAGTAAATTGAATAAAGCAGATGGCCCTCTCCAATGGAGTTGGGCATAGTCAGTCCCTCAAGGGAACAAAAAGACAGAGGAAAGGTGAATTCTTTATCTTTTTGACCAGGAACACCCATCTCTTCTGTCCTCAGACGTAGGATTCCCTGGTTCTTGGGCCTTCAGACTTTGAGAAGAGCACTTACACGAGCAAACCCCACCACTGTCCCCCAGTTCTCAGGCCTTTAAACTAATTATACCACTGGCTTTCCTAGTTCTCTAGCTTGCTGACTGCCTATCTTGGGTCTTCTCAGCCTTCATAATTTCATGGGCCCATTGCTACAATGAATCTTCTCTTATATATGTCTATATATCCTAATGGTTCTGATTCTTTGGAGAGCCCCGACTAATGCATCCACCTTCCTTATAGGGTCATTAGTGAACGCATAGAATACACTTAGTGTCTGCCACCTGTTAAATCTGAGCTATATTATTTTATATAACTGCTCCTCTAAGCAAGGAAATAGTATGCATAGACTAATTTTTATCACCCTTTCCCACACGCATATTATATATAGCATCATAATTAACAGAAGAATGGGAGATTTCTCCCAGCAGGGTCTAATTCCAACCCATGAAAATGACACAACTGTCACAGGTGGGCTGCATCTTGGTGCATCCTGGACAACCTGCAACTGAGAATTTTTTCTATGTACCTCAAGCTCCAGAGTCTCTTCCTTGGCATTGGATAACAGGAGTCTGATGCAATAATACCACTTTGGTATATCATTGCACTGACTGCTCTGAGGCTTCAGGTTAGCTTGTTTTCTACATTTTATGAGGTTGCAGTTGGTGCCCTGAAACTCATCTGTGAACTCAGAGCCTTATTAAAGTAAGCCAGCATCTGAAGCACTAAAAGGAAAGAATGGAACCCACTCAAGATGAAGAGACCCGTATGTTATCCTCCTAGCAAAGTAAAACCTCTGGCTGTTTGAGGATGAGATTATTTTTAATTTTAGATTAGTTTATTTGGGCATTGACCTATGAGTTACAGACTTTATATACTATTTGAGCTTTCATGTCTCCTTGTGAACTTTGATATGAATGGGAGTTCATACTGAAATTCTGGAAATCTCTATGTGGATGTATTATAGTGTGCATTCATGTTCTGCCATTTAATTGTATTCCCCATAATCTCTCATGACCTCTAGACATTATGCCTGGGCATAATTTGGAATGGGGAACATATTCTAAAATACTGTTAGAAGTCAATAAGAAAAGACAGAGAATGCAAGAGCAAAATGGGTGAGATGCTGGAATAGGCACTTCTCCAAAGAGGATGTTAAATGGTGATCACATGTATGAAGGTATGTTTAACTTCATCAGTTGTGAGGGATACATAAATTAACATCCCAAAGGAGATACCATTGCATGCCCTTTGGAATGTGTAAAATTAAAAAAAAATATTCAATACCCACTAGTAGTTATGAGGTAGAGCAGTTGGCATGAATCATATACTGTTTTGAGGATAGAATTGGTAAGACCACACTGAAAAACTCTGGTAGTAAACATCCAAGAGCATCCCATAAGATCCAGCAACTTCATCCCAGACATAAAACACAGATACAAACACATGTTCCCCAACCTACAGTAACAGCTTTACAGGTAATACAATGGCACTAAATTCATATCTTTCAATTACTCTGAACGTAAATGGACTAAATGCTCCAATCAAAGGACATAGGACATCAGAATGGATTCAAACGAACAAACAGACACAACAAAACCCATCAATATGCTGCTTACAAGAGACTCATTTTAGACACAAAGACATCTCCAGATTGAAAGTGTGAGGGTGTGTTGGAGAACCATTTATCATGCTAATGGATGTCAAAAGAAAGCTGGAGTAGCCATACTTATGTCAGATAAACTAACTTTTAAAACAAAGACTGCAATGAGAGATGAAGAAGGACAATATATAATAATAAAGGGGTCTTTCCAAAAAGAAGATCTAACAATTGTAAATATTTATGCCTTTAACTTGAGAGCAGCCAAATATATAAATCCATTAATAGCAAACTTAAACTCATTGATAATAATATAATAATAGTTGGGAACTTTAACACCCCACTCACAGCAATGGACAGATCGCCTAAGCAGAAATCAACAAGGAAACAAGGGCTTTGAATGACACACTGGATCAGATGGACTTAAGAGATATATTCAGAGCATTTCATCCTAAAGCAGCAGAATACACATTCTTTTAGAGTGCACATGGAACATTCCCTAGAAGAGATCGCATCCTGGGTCACAAATCAGGACTCAGCCAGTACAAAAGACTGAAATCATACTATGCATATTTTCAGATCACACCATACACAAAAATAGATTCAAAATGGATGAAAGACCTAAATGTGAGACAGGAATCCATCAAAACCCTAGAAGAGAACACAGGCAGCAACCTCTTTGACCTCAGCTACAACTTCTTGCTAGACATGTTTCCAGAGGCAAGGGAAACAAAAGCAAATATGAACTATTGGAACTTCATCAGGATAAAAAGCTTTTGCACAGCAAAGGAAACAATCAATAAAACTAAAAAGTGACCTATGGAATGGGAAAAGATATTTGCAAATGACATATCAGGTAAAGGGTTAGTACCCAAAATCTGTAAAGAACTTACCAAACTCAACACCCAAAAAACCCAAAAAATCCAGTCAACAAATGCGCGGAAGACATGAACAGACATTTTTAAAAAAAAATCTAAATGGCTAGAAGACATATGGAAAAATGCTCAACTTCACTCATGATCAGCGAAATACAAATCAAAACCACAATGAGATACCACCTCACACCAGTCAGAATGGCTAAAATTAATTCAGGAAACAACAGATGCTGGTGAGGATTCAGAGAAAGGGGAATCCTCCTACACTGTTGATGGGAATGCAAGCGAGCGCAGTCACTCTGGAAAACAGTATGGAAGCTCCTCAGAAAGTTGAAAATAGAGCTGCCCTATGACCCAGCAATTGCACTACTAGGTATTTATCCAAAAGATACAAACATAGTGATTCCTAGGGCCACATGCACTCCAATGTTTATAGCATCAATGTCCACAACAGCTAAAATATGGAAAGAGCCCAGATGTCCATTGATGGATGAATGGAGATAAAGAAGATGTGGTATATATGTATATACAGTGGAATATTACTCAGCCATTAAAAAGAGTGAAATCTTGCCATTTACAACAATGTGGATGAAACTAAAGGGTATTACGCTAAGCAAAATAAGTTAGTCAGAAAAAGACATATATGATTTCACTCATATGTGGAATTTAATAACAAAACTGATGAACATAGGGGAAGACAAGGAAATTAAGATTAAAAAGAGAGAGAATGGCAATCTATAAGAGACACCTATCTATAAGGAATAAACTGAGGGTTGCGGGAGGGGAGATGGGTGGGGGGATGAGATAATTGGGTGATGGGCACTAAGGAGGGTAGTTGATGTAACAAGTACTGATGTGAGCTCATATGAGCTCATATAAGAGTGGGTGTTATATGCAACTGACAAATCACTAAATTCTAGCCTTGAAACTAATAATACACTATATCTTAACTAAATTGAATTTAAATAAAATTTAAAAAACAAAAAAACCATATGTTCCCCAAAAGACATGTACAAGAATTCTTTCATAGCAGCATTATTTGCAATAGTTCCAATCTAGAAACAAAAAATGACTTTTTTTTTTTAAGTTATGACCAGGCTGGATCTTCAAAGGACCAACCAAAATGGCTTTCTTTAAAATTCTCAGAGCAACTCCACTGAGTGTCTCTAAAAACTTTTGTAAAAAGGGGACAACAAGGAAAAAAAAAAAGGACAATCAGGAATGTGACCCTCCTGCCCTGATGAATAACCACATCACCAATGGAGTAGTGTTGCCCAAATGATCACACCAGGGTCGGATCAAGACTATAAACCCAACCACCGACATGTAGGAAATACAGAGGGACGTGCAAAATCAGGACTATGGAAAAATATAAGGGCCAAAGATCTGATTTCTTTAACAATAAACTGTAAGGTAATAAGGGTGAGGGAAAGGTTATCTTTTAATAATTCATTAAGCTACACAGTTGTTCTGTGTGGTTTTCTGTGTCAGTGTTATGTTCCACAGTAAAAACTCTATCAAGTTCTATCACCGTGCTTGCTGCTGGGAAACACACATGAATAGGCCAAGACCCTTTCTCCTCAAGGGGAATGTGAACCTGTAGTCCCTGTGTGCAACATCGTGTTGTAGGCTTTGTTGACGAAATAGTTCTGGAAACAGTAAGGAGGATCCCATCCTTAGGGGCACAGACAGAAAAAAGATCATCATTATCCATTGTTGCCCATTGTCTTAGCTTGGACCACCATAGTAAAATAGTATCGACTGGGTAGCTAATTAACAGAGATTTATTTTCTCATAGTTCTGGAGGCTAGAAGTCTGAGATTAGGGTGCCAGCATGGTTGGTTCTGATGAGAGCTCTCTGCGTGGCTTGCAGATAGCTGCCTTCTTTTTGTGTCCTCACAAGGCAGAGAGGGAGAAGGAGAGAGGGAGACAGGAAGAGAGACCTGGTATCTCCTCTTCTTAAAGGAGCACTGATCCCAGCATGAGGCCCCCACCCTCATGATTTCATCTTATTCTAAGTATCTCCCAAAAGTCTCATCTCCACATAGTACCACATTGTGGATTAGGGCCTCAGCGTATGAATTTGAATTTTCAGGCCATAGCACCCAATTTTAGGGGCTGAGGGGAGGTTGAGGGACACATATTAGCATATAGTCCCAGTTCCTTGGCACGTCAATGACATGTGCATCCCTTACCCATCTCCCAAGATCTTACAGGCAAAGACCCCACCTTGTAGGTAGAACTGATATGCCTTTCAAATTGTACCACACTTAGGAAAAATAAAACCTGTCTATCTATCCAAGCTACTTGTAATTACTCATTATCTCTGACTGTTGTGGGTATGCTTGTGTCTAGCAATTCCCTTTTTACCTCTCTCATCTTTCTTAACTGCTTACTTTTAATTTTCTGTGGGTTTAGCTCAAGGACTTTGTTACCTCTATTTTGTTCTTCTCCTTCTCAGCAACATTTTGGTAAAGTGACCTTTAGGTCAGTGAGCTTTTTTATTTCATTTTCAGTGCCAGAGTTCTTGTTACCCCATTCTTGTGAGTCGTTTAAGACTCTGAAGTTCCTCTAAGATGTATCTTCCATGATGATCCATGTCAGAATTAGAAATGAATGGAATGAGAATTTCAAAATTGAGTTCAAAAGAGATTATTCTCCTTTCGAAGTCTTGAGAAAGACTTTACCTACTGACTGAAGTCTCCAAATGGTCATAGTGAAGATCTATGCAGTGAGACATATTCAAGGAGACTCAGTAATTTGCCTCTAATGAGAAAAAGAAATCTACCACAGTCCCGTGGCTGCCTGTGTTCCTTCACTTAGTAAATGCCTAAGAAACAAGTGTGGCCCATATTTATATCTCTGGGGCTATCTAAATCCTACTTATATAGTAATGGAAAACAAACTTGCAAACACACACATGGGCTCTGTTCTCAAAAAACATGCCATGATATGAGCATTGCAGAATGGTAAATGGACAATTAGAAGACAGCATAATATTAGCTATTATAGAAATAAACCCCGGGCTGTGGAAGCACACTGAATATAGCACGTTCACACAGGGTTTGCAAGGCAGAGAACACATGAGCATGGTGTGGAATACAGAAGAGCAGGACATGATCGTTTCCCTCCATAAGCTTATCGATGTGGGAGAGGAGACAAAGTCAAGAAGTGGTAAATAACAATTCTGGACAGTACAAGATGAAGTGTAAAATGAGTTCTCAGACCCTTTAAATGTAATAGGAATGAAGAGAAAGGAGAGCCCTGGACTATTGTAAAAATTTAAGAGAGGAAATAGAACTTAGGAAATTTGGGATCAAGTCAGTGGGGAACAGATGAGGACTGTAAGGCCAATGGCTATGTGTAGAATTATGAGGTCTCAGTTCCTGGCCACTGAGACCAATAGATTGTTTTTATTTATAATTATTTTGATTTCATGCTTTTAAAACCATAAATAGCACTACTAGCTTGACTAACATGAGGTATGTTCTAGGTATCGGTTAATGGACACAATATTTGCAAGGGCAGAATTCTCTTACAAATTATCCAAACTACAGAGATGGCAGACCATGTGTGCATAATAGCCTTAATGTGTTTAGGAAAATATTATTGGATTAAAAACCAGACATTTTTAATTTAATAGAGCTACATATAAAGAGTCATAAATGACTCACCCAATTGCCTCTTCATGGTTCAATGTTTATTTAACACCAATATAAAAATAGTACAAATATCATGCATAGAATTTAACCTAAGTGCTTTACAGATGGGCATTAGAACCAGTTTTAAAGATGACATGGGAAAATATCAACTTCAAGATACTAAACACTTTGGAGAAAATCAAAGTAGGACAAGAGAAAGGAATTACGATAAGAATGCAAGCAATTAAATAGTGTGGTACCCAATTGGGCATATGGGCTTAAATATGCTGCAGGTCCCTCTCCATCTGGACTTTAATAAGCTTTGAGTTATTGCCAATAAAATACCAAGGAGGCCTCTTCCGGCATTCATGGGCATCTGTCCACATGGTTCAAACAGGCAGCTGGTGGGTTACAGTTGTTGTTGAGGGCATGATCAAGGAGGAGGCCAGCATTTCAAAGTGGGCCAAGGTTTCACAAGCTGCCTCTAGCTGGAGCTTTTAGCAGGGCGCTGGCCTCTACAAAAATTACATGCTTGAGTATCACTTGAAATAATTTTAAAGAACTATGAGTTCTCTCTCCCATTTTTAAGTAGACATGTTGACACATGCAAGTTTTCATCTAAATCTTAAGGAATGGGATGGAATATGTTCTTAGTATACTATAAATATTATTTTAACTGAGACCCTAACCCTACTCTTTTCATTTAGATTCACAGAATCTAAATTCCAAGGTGATTTAATATGTGTCATTATCTATTTAAGAAACACATGAAGCAGGTTTCAATACCCAGAAATAGGATAGCATTTCTCATATTCATATTTTCTTTTTTTATTATGTTCAGTTAGCCACTGTATAGTATATCATTAGTTTTTGATGTAGTGTGCAATGATTCATTAGTTACGTATAACACCCAGTGCTCATCACAACACATGCCCTCCTTAAACCCATCACCCTGTTACCCCCTCCCCCCACTCCCCTCCCCTCTGAAACCCCCAGTCTGTTTCCCAGAGTTCACAGTCTCTCATGGTTCATCTCTCTCTCTGATTTCATATTTCCATCCAATTTTATCTAAAGTGTAATCATTTTTTTTAATTTTAGCCATTTTTTAGAAGATATTATTTATTTATTTGACAGAGAGAGAGAGAGCACAAGTAGGCACAGTGTAGACAGAGGGAGAGGGAGAAGCAGCCTCCCCACTGAGCAGAGAGCCCAACATGGGGCTTGAGATCATGACCTGAGCATAAGGCAGATGCTTAACCGACTGAGCCACCCAGGCACGCCCCCCCCTTTTTTAAAGATTTTATTACTCTGGAAAGTATGTGTTATGAATCATCTGGTGATTTAAATTTGATTTCCATAATGACTAGGCTTTAATATTTTTTAAAATTTGTGAATTATCATTTTTTAATTATTGAAATTATTATTATTATTATTTTTAAAGATTTTATTTATTTATTCGACAGCGATAGAGACAGCCAGCGAGAGAGGGAACACAAGCAGGNTTGTGAATTATCATTTTTTAATTATTGAAATTATTATTATTATTTTTAAAGATTTTATTTATTTATTTGACAGCGATAGAGACAGCCAGCGAGAGAGGGAACACAAGCAGGGGGAGTGGGAGAGGAAGAAGCAGGCTCATAGCAGAAGAGCCTGATGTGGGGCTCGATCCCAGAACGCTGGGATCACGCCCTGAGCCGAAGGCAGACGCTTAACCGCTGTGCCACCCAGGCGCCCCAATTATTGAAATTATTTTGACATATTTTATAAAAGTCACAGATGTGGCATTTTGCTAGGATAGTTTTCATATTGACTCTCTTTTGACACTCTACTCCCATCAAGACCTTTGCTATTTTTAGTTTTTTCTGTATGGATAGTTAACATCAATAAAAATTACAGATTAGACTCTCAGACCATCTCTAAACCCTACTTTATCCCTCATTTCTGATATTTAATAATGATCCGAGGTGACTCTCAGAGATGGAATGAAGACAGTGGTTTCAGATATTGTTTGTTAAAAAGATTTAGGGGTCCCTGGGTGGCTCAGTTAGTTAACCATCTACCTCCTGGGTGGCTCAGTTAGTTAACCATCTACCTTCAGCTCAGGTCATGATCTCAGGGTCCTTGGATCAAGCCCTGTTTTAGGCTCCCTGCTCAGCAGGCAGTCTGCTTCTCCCTCTCCCTCTGCCCCTTCCTCCCCACTCCCTACGCCCACCCTCTGCTCATGCTCTCTCCCTTTCTCTCAAATAAATAAAATCTTAAAAAAAAGAGAAAGATTTAAATCCTATGTTGGAGGTTTTAGAAAAAGATGTGAAAATGTAAAAGGCCCAACATCCAATGGCATGTTTTGTCATAATGTCCTTTGAAATCTATGCAAAGCAGACATTTTGTCTGAATAGAGAGCATTAAATCTCATTTTTCTGATTCTTTGAATTAAACAAGGATTCAAACTCAGTAGGCTTTCATTTTGATTCTAGCTTTGTCACTAAATCCCTTGTCTGGGCTTCAGGTGCATTCATCTGTAGAAGGAAGCACGGAAGATGCTGACGTTTGCTGATAAGTGGATATCATCCGTTCTGGTTACGTATCATGAAGCCTAAAGTCACATGTACTACGTTCAGCATGCCCTGAGGTTCTCTTTCAACCTATCCTTCTCATCAACATTCAACACTTATATAATTTAAGCCCCATCTGGAATTTTTTTTTATTAATACATTGCATGCTCTATCACATTTTACAAATGTGGTATTTATAACTTCCATTTATTTGCCAACAGGATTTTTTTTCTGGATTAATGTGTAATGTTTCTGGAACCCACAATATATAAACATACTGAAATATTTCTTTTTTTTTTTTTTAAGATTTTGTTTATTTGAGAGAGAGAGAGTGAGGGGAAGAGAGCTGGGGGAGAAGAGGGTGAGGCAGAGGGAGAGGGAGAAGACGACTCCCTGCTGAGCCCAGAGACTGCTCTACACAGGGCTTCATCCCAGGACCCTGAGATCATGACCTGAGCCGAAATCAGATGCTTAACAGACTTAGCCACCCAGTCTCCCCCACACTGAAATATTTCTAAAGGAGATCAGTTAGACCAGAAATTACCACCTGAAAAATAATGGAAAAAAACAAACAAACAAATCTGGCAATGGCTTAAAGAAAAGGTGAAATAGAAGAGACATAAAGGTATCTTTGAATATTGGATAGGTTAACATGTACAAAAGGGAGTGAAGTCAGCACCGAGGCAAAGGCAAATGGGAATTTCAATTCCTATAGGGTAAGCATGGCCTACGATTGTTCTGTGCACAATTTATAGCATACAGTGCAGTACATCTAGCAGGAAAATGGGCGTTGCCTCAAAATCAGTGCCTTGGGCCTACTACCCTACCAATTTATCCACACAGCCTGCAATTTGTCCATTACCACTGTAGAGAGGCAGCTCAACTGCCCCTATAAATCCAGGTTCTGGATTAGTGCAACCCAAAGAATTTAGGAATTTTTTAGAGATGGAATAAAACAATAATCACATTTTTAGGAAAAAAATACAGGTATAAATAAGTGAGACAAGAGGTATCTAGAAAAAATAAGTAACCGGAAAATCATGGACAATAAAATAAAAGACACATTAAACAAAAGACACAGTAGAATGGGGTATTTTGAAATATACATTTTCAAAGAAAATCTGAGAATGAAAGAATGGTACAGATAAATTCACCCACAATTGAGGATATAAAGAAATTGTATTTGAATATAGATTTTTTTCAAATAATCAATCAAGATATGAAGAGAGAATCATAGATAGATGATAGATAGATAGATAGATAGATAGATAGATAGATAGATAGATTAGATAGATGATAGATAGATAGAATGGAGAACATGGTAGAAAAATAAAACTCACACAACTCACAGATAATTGCTAGGAATTTCCAATGAGATTGGGATTGTAAAATAGGGCATTGTTGGGACTCTAGCACTATCTAAAGGCATTTAAATTCATTTTTTAAAGCTGAGTAAAACAAAACAAAATAAGAATACTGGAAAAATCTAGCAAGGAGATTACCACTTTTCAAGCCTTGCAGCAAATACCCCTCTAAAGAATTAAAATGGAAAAGAAACCATACACTCCCTAGAAAAACTCACTGTGATTAGTACAGTTATAGTTCAAGTAATTCGAACTTGATTTACTCTAAATGTTAGTATCTTGTTAGAATCACACAGACACCCAGCTACTGATAGAGGGTCTTGTTATTTATTGTAAAGGACCACCTGGTCCAAAAGGTTCATTTTGAAACAAACACGGAATCGGTTCCAACCACTACAGTTTGTGTTTTCAGCAGCAATGACCTATACGCATCAAAAATGCCCAGGAGTCTAGGATAGCAGATTCGTGAGCAAGCAAGCCCACACTAAATTAGATCTCTTTTTCTCTACTTTTTCTCTACCCTACCTCCATTACATAATAGAGAACTTTAAAGAGCTACTGGTCATGAACTCTGCACAATAAAACAACGCTGAACTTTGGTTCCAGCTCTCTTCATTCATGAATGTAATTTATGGCTTGTGACACCATCACCAAGATTGAGATTTATAGATTACAATTCCCATCATATTGGTTCTATTTTCCTTCCATTTAATTTTTCTCATAAAAAGGAGTAAAACCAGAGAAAGGGTAGAGTTTTAATAGGAAATTTGGGTCAACCTCAAATCCCTAAATGACCTTCTAAACCAAAAGTACATTTTTTTGAACTACTTATATGTGGAATTCCAGATTAAGTGAATTCCATGCCGTGGCTAAGGAACTGATTATTTTAAATATACACGAGATTGTTGATTAGTGATATATTTTGTAACTTTTTTCTTTTATCAGTAATTAGTTCATGTTTCCATAGTTCTATAGAAAAGATGCAGGGTTATTGTTTCAGTTCAAGTTCATCAAATTACTGAATTTTTTTAAGAGTGAGAAACTTCTATTAAAATCAAAATGTTCATGATGACAGCCTATAAGTTGTTGTTTGTTTGTTTGTTTTTAGATTTACTTATCCATTGTAGGGAGAAAGGGAGAGTGAGCACAGTGGGGAAGGGCAGAGGTAGGGAGAAAGAAACTTCAGCAGACTCCCTGCTGAGTGCAGAGCCTAAAACAGGGCTTGATCCCAGGACCCCTAGATCATGACCAGGGTGGAAACCAAGAGTCAGACACTTAACCAAATGCACCACCCAGGTGTCCCAAAATAACCTACAGTCTTAAAGAGTGAAATATAAATCCCAGATCTCATTTGTTTTTAAGTAATTTAGAAGATTCTTCTGAGGACTAGAGAAAAATGGAATGCACATGCCAACTTTGTAGTTTTTTCCTAAAAAACAAAAACAATGAACACAGCAAGACACAGATTTTTTAGTTGTAACTCTAAATTTGTAAATTCTAGTAAGTTCTAGATTTGGAGAAGGCGATTCTATCTACAAAAACAAAACAAAAACCACCAAACGACAACAACAAACACCTCTGCAATGGTGAAATCTTCCCATCAGAGCTTAATGAATCCATTTTCCTTCTCCAATAGGCTCGCTCCTAACTTCATAACTAGGAGACTTGAGGCTCTGAGCAATTATCACTGGAGACTATCATTTACACGCACGGCCACGTCTTATACCTCTTTAAGAGCATTACTAATCGAACTGAATTAGGACCATGATTGAGATGGAAACTTATTTCTTAGCAGCCCTATTTCTAATACTGTAAAAATTAGTAGGATTTATATCTGGAGGATAAAGCATATATTTCAGATAAATCTGCATTTACGTGCTAATAAAAAGATGGTCAACACGTCACCGGAGGCATCGTAGGGGTATGAGAAACATGGAGGAACATAGGCATGTGTATTGGTATGCACATCTTTTTGTCTTTTTTTAAAGATTTTATTTATTTGACAGGGAGAGAGAGAGAGAGCACAAGCAAGGGGAATGGCAGGCAGAGGGGGAGGGAGGAAGCAGGCTCCCTGCTGAGCAGGGATCCCAATGCGGGGCTCGATCCCAGGATCTGGGGATCAATCATGTCCCAAGCCGAAGGCAGATGCTTAACCAACTGAGTCACCCAGGTGCCCCTCTTTTTGTCTTTTTAAAAAATTTTCTTCCTAAGGGTCATGCAGAACCACCCTCAGATCGGACTAGCACGGCCCTTGCTGGCTTCCTGCTTCAAATAACCCCGTGTAGCACACACACAAGAAATGATGCACGCGCGTGCCTCACTCAAAAGCAAGCACTTGCAGGCACATTCTCCGAACACCTTGTGCTCATGACTAACCCCTTTCAGCCTCAGGAAAACACATCTTCACATCTCTTACACTCTGTTCTTGTATCAAGAGTCCACTGAGACCAAATGTATTGATCTTTTGGTTTGGGCCACGGCCAAGGAGAGAGATGCTGTTTCAGGGTAGGGAGAGGGCTTGAATGGTGGAAATGCTTCACACACAGAAGAGACAAATTAATTAGCTCATCAAATTTCCCTTTTGAGATAGCATGAGAGTAATAAATTATTGGTTAAAGTATCTTTTTTTTTCCTCTGTAATGCTGAGATATTATTTTCTGGCTTCTCATGTTTTAATTCATGACCCTGGAGATATTCATCACAGCAGCAAAAATCTTAAAGTTATTACTTTTACACTTCGAAATATCTGCATCTTAGACATAATTGTGAGACTTGAAAACTCTATTATCAAATAGACATTGAATGCTAAATCCCTAATTTTATTTTTTTTAATATTTTATTTGTTTATTTGAGACAGAGCATGAGCAGAGGGAGGGGAGAAGGAGAGGGAGAAGCAGATTCCCTACTGAGCAGGGAGCCTGATGTAGATAGGGGCTCGATCCCAGGACCCTGAGATCGTGACCTGAGCCGAAGGCAGATGCTTAACCGACTGAGCCACCCAGATACCCCTAAATCCCAAATTTTATTTTATAAATTTAACGTAATTTAAATTTTCAAAATACAAATTTCAATTTCGTCTCTGTTTAAGAAATTCTGATTTAAGTTGTGATATTTACTACTTACAAATTATCTTTTGAATATCTAAAAAAATAATTTATGAAAGTGTTTAGAAATTAACTTTATTTAAGATATATTTTGGTTTCATTAATATAAGGTTATTAACAAGACAGTTGTTGAATAATTACAAGTAAAGCATAATTTTAAATATTTTCACTACATTTCTATCTAAGACATTAAATTCTATCTATCAATAGTATACCAATTAGGTGAAAATGTTGATTATATAAACATAACTGATTCTACTAGAATGAAAGCAATAAAAATAAGTGTTATTAAAATATATAATCATTTATGAATTGTGTATATTTTTATTTCATTACTCATCCAAAGATTGCTGGCTCTAGGCATGCAGAGTAAAAAGTAAATTCACTCATCTTTGGTATTTTGCCAACTTTCGGTCACGTAAAGGCTAAACTTTGAACATATCTTTCAATTTTATAATTATGAAGATATATTTGCTAAGAATAGAGAATAGAACAGATTTTATTTAACAGGCTGTTAGCTTGGTATGTAACTTCTAAATATTTGACATATGGTATGTGGGTCTCTCTTTTTACTCTCGCTTCAGGCCCTGCAAATGTTAGAAATGAGCCTGGTATCGAAGACATACTCTAGAGAGTAGGTCTAAGGATGCATGTCTAAAAACGTATAAGCCAGTTCTATAACTAGGTCATGTGGCCAGGCAACGGGAGGACAGGACAGTCTTTTCACAAAATCATTAAATATTAATATGTTACGTATTTTAGTTTATGCTAATTTGGTTTTTGGCAAATCAGACCAATTCTTACAGTGCATTCTAGAATGCACAAGTAGTAGCTGGCTCCACATTTTAGGAAAAACAAAATCCCAATATTTTGTTTTGGATACGCTGTTTGCCCCTCCAGACCTACTCTTTACCCTTTGTCCAGCTTGCTATATGCACAAGGTGGGGGGCAATCCATGTTAATGGATTATGTTTGATGTCTGGCTTCTGGTTGGTTTGGATGATATTGGATGTAACAGTGAAGGGGGAGTGAGGTCCACCTCTTTGTTTGGCATGTTCCTACAGGCTGGCAACATCTATCTACCGAGTCCCACAGCTTCTTTAGGGAGCCCAACTTTATTCCTCTTTTTTTTTTTATTTTATTATTATATTATGTTAGTCACCATACAGTACATCCCCAGATTCCGATGCAAAGTTCGATGCTTCATTAGTTGCGTATAACACCCAGGGCACCATGCACTACGTGCCCTCCTTACTACCCATCANTATCACCAGTCTATCCCATTCCCCCCACCCCCTCCCCTCTGAAGTCTTCAATTTGCTTCTCATAGTCCATAGTTTCTCGTGTTTCATTCCCCCTTCTGATTACCCCCCCTTTCTTTATCCCTTTCTTCCNTTCTCCTCTAGAATTTTGATGGATTCCTGTCTCACATTGAGGTCTTTCATCCATTTGGAGTTTATTTTTGTGTATGGTGTGAGAGAGTGGTCAAGTTTCATTCTTTTGCATGTAGCTGTCCAATTTTCCCAGCACCATTTATTGAAGAGACTGTCTTTTTTCCACCGGATGTTTTTTCCTGCTTTATCAAAGATTAGTTGCCCAAAGAGCCGAGGGTCCATTTCTGGGTTCTCTATTCTGTTCCATTGGTCGATGTGTCTGTTTTTGTGCCAGTACCATGCTGTCTTTGTGATCACAGCTTTGTAGTACAGCTCGAAATCCGGCATTGTGATGCCCCCAGCTTTGTTTTTCCTTTTCAACAGTTCCTTGGAGATTCGGGGCCTTTTCTGGTTCCATACAAATTTAAGGACTATTTGTTCCAGTTCTTTGAAAAATGTCCTCGGTATTTTGATCGGGATAGCATTGAAAGTGTAGATTGCTCTGGGTAGTATGGACATTTTAACTATGTTAATTCTTCCAATCCATGAGCATGGAATATTTTTCCATCTTTTTATGTCTTCCTCAATATCTTTCAAAAGTGATCTATAGTTTCTAGCATATAGGTCCTTTACGTCTCTGGTTAAGTTAATTCCAAGGTAACGTATGGTTTTTGGTGTTATTGTAAATGGGATGGATTCCCTAATTTCTCTTTCTTCAGTCTCGTTATTCGTGTATAGAAATGCAACTGATTTCTGGGCATTGATTTTGTATCCTGCCACCTTACTGAATTGTTCTATAACTTCTAATAGTTTGGGAGTGGATTCCTTTGGGTTTTCCATATAGAGTATCATGTCATCTGCAAAGAGAGACAGTTTGACTTCTTCTTTGCCGATTTGGATACCTTTGATCCCTTTTTGTCTTCTGATTGCTGTTGCAAGGACTTCTAGTACTATGTTGAATAATAGTGGCGAGAGTGGGCATCCTTGTCGTGTTCCTGATCTTAAGGGAAAGGCTTCCAGCTTTTCCCCATTGAGAATAATGCTTGCAGTAGGCTTTTCATAGATGGCTTTTATGAGATTGAGAAATGTACCCTCTATTCCTACACTCTGAAGGGTTTTAATCAGGAAAGGATGCTGTATTTTGTCAAATGCTTTTTCTGCATCAATTGAGAGGATCATATGGTTCCTGAGTCTTTTCTTGTTGATATGATGTATCACATTGATTGATTTGTGTCCAACTTTATTCCTCTTGACTCAGGATCTGGTCATGGCTCTGCCCCCTTGCCCTTTTATGTTCAGGTAGCATGTTTATGGATCCCTGGCAGCCTTGGCATACAGCAGGACCCCTTGTTTCTTTTTCTAAACCTTCCACCTTTGCAAATAGCTCCCCTCCTCCATTTTTAAACTCTTCTATTTCTCCAATCTGCATGTGCCAACTCTCTCCCATTAACACTGTGATTACTATTCAGTTGACCCTTGATCAACATGGGTTGAACTGTGTAGGTCTACTTATATGTGTCTTTTTATAAACAGTACTGTAAATGTATTTTCTCTTCCTTATGATTGATTTTAACATTCTTTTTTCCAGCTTAAAGAATATAGTATAAAATACATATACAAAATATGTCATAATTGATTGTTTACCTTATTGTAAGACTTCTGATTGACAGTAGGCTATTAGTACTTAAGTTTGGGGAGGAGGAACAATAGTTATACTTGGATTTTTCACTGTGCCCTAGTTTGGTGTCCCTAATCCCCAGGTTGTTCAAGGGTCCATTGTACTTTCTACTAGCATACATGTGACTTTGATCATTATCCTTAAGTTTTTGAACCACAGTCCCTGTTCCAAGTCATAGATCATAAATATTTTACAGAAATTTAAGAACAAGAGAACAAATACTCTCTTGATAGTATGCAACTTAAAAACTTCCAGGTAGTCCCCTTGAGGGAGTACCTCTAGCACTGAAAACAGTTCATTATAAGCACTCTAATAATTATTGAATGTTTAATCAATAGTAAAGGACAAGAGATGACCTCTCAGAGCCAACGGTAAAAGTAGCTTCCTTTCCCGAGCTCATTTCCTTCATAGATCTCAGTGTTTGTCACCTTCCGTACGTGCATGAACATGGCTGGTTACAATTATGGTGTCTGGAATGGAAAACTGGCGGAAGGGAGATAAAATTAGAAGGGGATTTTAAATAATCTTTCAAATAATGGAGAATCAAAATATTTGTGAAGTCCTCGGTCTTCGAGAGGCTAAGACTTGAATATTGCTTGTCTTCCATACCCTGAGAGTTTTTAAATGGTTTATAAGTCATACATCCCCTGGTCTTAATATCACTTCATTATGAATTAAGATGAGGCTAGTTCCTTTAGCGGAAAATTGATCTGGTATCTGTTGCTCTTTCTTTTATTGATTTTTTTCCCGTTGCCTTTTCATTTTTCTTGTTTAATAGCATTTCATATTATAATGAGACAATTAGGTAATTCATATTACATAATTTATATTTTCCTGGGTGATAATCCTGTGCAACCACATTTTCCAATGAAGTTGCACATTGTCCCTTATACTTCTTAAAAATACTTGGCCAGTAGTTTTGCCACCACTTTTGTTCCTAAAATTTTTATTTTTTTGTATACCTAAAAGTGAAAAGTAAAACCTGAGCAAGTCCACTTTTTGTATTCCCTAAACCATTAATTTCTCATTTTATAAGTTTCTTCCTCCTATATCCCTTACCTTAAAAAAAAGATTTTATTTATTTCTTTATTTGACAGAGAGAGCAAGAGAGCACAAGCAGGGGTAGTGGCAGAGGGAGAGGGAGAAGCAGGGTCGATCCCAGGATCCTGGGATCATGACATGAGCCAAAGGCAGACACTTAACTGACTGAGTGACCCAGGCACCCCGGTCCGTTACCTTTTTATTTGCATTTTTCTTTCTAGTGTCCTCAGATAAATGTTTAACTTTTATTCTGTGATTAATAGTAGAAATGACTTGATGGTATGAATTTTAACCTTGGCTTTAGTCCACACTGTTTTAAGTGTTCTAACTGCTGCTAATCACTAGATGGACTGCATCTGCAACTTCAACTTTCTCAGTGATATGAGTTATTTAAAAGTATTTTCTAATTTCTAAAAGCTTGGAGAGAAGTTGTAATCTATTTATTGTTAATGTCCAGGTGTATTATATTTAATTAGAGAACACTGGTTACAAGTTTGCTTTATAGAATGGATTGACATTTCTTTGGACATTTAATGTGTTTACTTGATAAAATATTATGGATATGATAAAATTGATATACGTATAACAGAACTTTTGAGATTATTCAGATACATATATACACATATATATATACATATACACACACTCATCCATGTGTCTGCATATGTGTGTATCATCCGTTTATATATCTTATATACTTCATCTGTTCCTTGTGGTTATGGGACCTTGATGGCTGTAACTAAGGGCCATTCCTAGCTTTGAGAAATGACTGCATTCTTATGGCTCCCTTTCTCCATTGTCAAAGCCATCAACATGGTTGGATGGGTCAAGTCAAACCAGGTCAAGTCCTTCCCATGCCACATTTTTCTCTGACCATGAATAGGAAGGTTCTCCACCTTAAGGACCCCTGAAATGAAATTGGACCCACTTGGATGATCCAGGAAAATCTTTTCGACTAAATGTTCATAACTATCACAGCTGCAAAGTCTTCTTAAGTTGCAAACATCTTTGGGGAGCCATTACTCTGTCTATCACAGTGGATTCATATGAAGTACACTTGAAGAGTAAAGTGTTGTGTCATGCAGTAACTAATGGACTTAAATATCAAGAAAATATATTTTCAGGACTATGATTTTTTTTTTTTAATCTAGGACTTAATTGTAAGGGTAACAGAAGTGTAAAGAGACTAAAATCACAAACTCGACAAGACCCCTATGCAATGATGTTTTCCTTGTAAGGAAAAGAGTAGGACTTTGAAACCTGGGATGATGAGTATAAGAATTGGGGAGTCATGAACCCCCTGATTTCCATGAACTCTCCTAAACAGAAAAAGCAGCCCTTCTCCCTTTATAGAAGAAAGCAGCTTCCTCTTGCCAAACGCAATGCAAAGATCTCACCTACAGTAGATACTTCATTAAACTATGCTTGCCTTCCAGGAAGTCTTTTCCCACCTTCATTCATTGCCTCCAATAATTGGAGTTTGGTCATAGCCTAGCCCAAGGAGGGAAACCCAACCCCTGCTCTAGGAGGCAATGCACTGTACAACAGAAGTATCACAGGATGGGCAAACATGTGCACATGATGCAGGAGTAATTAAGTGGGAGTATACCCTGAGGATGTTGGATTGAGACACAGGCAGAATGCAAGGTCAGTTAAGAGATAGCTTATTAACATAGAAGGATTCTCCTGAGACTTCCAGTTCAGTCTGGCAAATACATTTGGACACAGTACAAATTACCTGCTGGAATATCTCCTTGAAGCTGGACATTAGAAGGGTTGAAGGTAAATAAGAGGGAGGTACTAGGATGGCTGTGGCTGCAGAAGGGTTCAGAAAGCTCTGGGAGGTAGGTGTGTTAAAATGCACTTGCTAGATGAAGTGAGAGAACCACTACTAAGTAGGTTCTCTGGGAGAGAAAAGGACATCCCCTTTCCTGAGGCACTGGAGAAGTGCTTGTGGGGAATCCCTGGAATCTTTAAGCAGCTCGAGGAGCTGGCTTCTTTCCAGAGTTGGAAGTAAGAGATGCTAGGGATGTGGTCTCTTCACTGTCAAGGGGGAGACACTCACAGAGGCAAGGTAGATCAACCATACAACGGGCAATAAGGGCAGAGAGGCCATCAGGTTACTTGACTCACAGGCATCAATGGTGAAGACTAATAATAGAGCGTAGTGTTCCAGAGTAAGATAGATGGACATCCAACTATATTACTTGCCTTATATAACCAGAAAAAAATCAAGAACTGATGAAAGTTCACTATAACATTTCTAGATACAAGTCAGTTCACAGGCATTGAATTCATTGATTAAAATTTTCCTTCAAGGAGACCAGATTTCTTAAAATACGTTGTGTTAGATGCAAGGTTTGCATTGGCCTTGGCAGGAGACTCAAAATCCCATCATAGTCTTTTGCCAGAGTGAAGGTTTATGGACACCAGGAAGAAAAAATCTGCTTTTGTCCATCTGACAGTGATTTAAATGGGTCAGAAGAATCATCCTGTGATTACTTCTCCTGTCGTCAAGGGCATATTTTGGAAGGATCTACTTAGGTGTTGATAGAACCCTCATCTTGTACAATAAGAGCCCCCAAGTGAAGTCCCTGAAACTTCTTCTCCTTTAGCCAAGCTATTAAGCTGGATGCAGCATTAGCAATACCTCCCCCCAAGGACTTCAATGAGATTGGTGATGCCTATTAGATCCCAGCACAATTCAGTAGTGTAACCCCTCTGGAAATCAAATAGATAGGATTATAATGGACCAACGTGAATTTAACCAAATGAAAGACTCAATTATAGTTATGGGGTGGAATGAGTTACCTTCACTGGAACAGATGAGGACTTAGCATCTAGCTACTGGTATAGTAAATGTGAATTTTTTAAAATACCCTTATTGATTCTGTTTCTGATTAGTGACCTAGGTCATCTTGACATTCTGCAGAACATCAGAGTAGCCCATTGTATCGATAATGGCATAGCAGCTGCTGGCTAACACGAAGTGGTTAAGTGGCCTTGGTAAATCACATGCCCCACAGGGTAAGAGGTAGATGGACAAATATTTAGGGAACTGCCTCATCAGGCCAATTGTCTGAATCATGCCAGAATATTCCCTTTTTCTCTTTCATGTAAGTAACAAGTTGCCGTACCTTGTACCCCTGCCATTAAAATGAGGGACATAGGCACCTAAACATTCAATATATCACAAATACATACTTACATATACTTGCACATATATACATACAGCATAAGCAGTATGGAACAGACATTAAAGTTGTTGGTCCAATGGGAANATAGGCACCTAAACATTCAATATATCACAAATACATACTTACATATACTTATATATACTTGCACATATATACATACAGCATAAGCAGTATGGAACAGACATTAAAGTTGTTGGTCCAATGGGAATATTACCTTTATTTGGCAAATATATTGAATATTCTGTTTCAGGTATAGAAACAGGCTTTGGTAGTTCATATTAAGGATAAAGAAATTAACATATAAATTACTCTGTTTCCTTAAATATTTCATTTATTTAATATAAAATTACCTATTTTTTATTAAAATGTATTTTAGTATTTGAATGATCAACATCCATCAACCCCCTCAACTTTTTCCACCCATACTCCTGCCTTTAAACACACAAAGGGCTCCTTATTTGTAATTTTCTTTGTTCTTATGATGAAGTACTTTGGAAAATGGGTCATCTTATGTATGGAACTATTGCCCTTGCCAATCTAGACCCATTCGGTTAGTCTTACCAGTGAAACACCGTATTCTGCCCTAAATTTTTATTTTTTACATTCTATTAAAAACCGTTCAATGAAAGTGTTGGCTAATTGAACTTAAATTTTTAAAAAATTAAATAAATAAATAGATAAGAACAACAACAAAATAAATCTTGTTTTTCAGAGTTATCTAATTTATCTAAATCACCAAAGTTGTCCTTTATAACACTAATGATTTTTATTTGCTCAAATCATATCCAAACTGGTGAGAATCTCATCAGAGGTTTTTCAGTGCAGAAAAATTGGTTCCAGAGCTCCTGTTAATGAGGTGCAAACTTTTTATGTACAGAGAGCATTGTTGTTCCGATCTTTATCCTGTTTAAGTCACACTTAGAAAACTCAGCCCCTAATTTCCTCCCTTCAAAAGGGATTGTTGTTGTTGTTTCAATTTTTAGCNGTTGTTCTGATCTTTATCCTGTTTAAGTCACACTTAGAAAACTCAGCCCCTAATTTCCTCCCTTCAAAAGGGATTGTTGTTGTTGTTTCAATTTTTAGCTAATTTCCTTTATTTATACTGCTTTTGTCATGCGTCGATAATGTTGACCAACTTCAGATATTTACAGATTCGAAGCAGCTGCAAACATATAATTAGATCTTATCAACTTTGGCCATATGTGTGTGAACAAAACTCTCTTCCCCTCTGTCACCAAAGAGCTAAAAACACTTAGGAATTTGGCAAGTTTACAAACTTCCGTATTCTTACTCTTTCTACTAGGATCCTAGATCTTAATGAGTGTCCTCAACCTAACCTATGTGAAATATAAGTCTAGGAACTGTCTTTCCAGAACTAGTTACCCCAGCTAGGTAAACACTGTACATCTGGTGGTTTCCTCATTCACCTAATACTACTGGATTCACGACAGTGAGGCTGTCTAATANGGCTGGTCTAATAGTAATTTATAAGAAGATCACCCACAGACATCCATGACTCACTGCACAGGAAAGGGGTCTCCTTTCTGAACATGAAATGAATATACTGGGGATTCCTCTTTTCCCTTCTTGTCTATCTTATTAGGCTTTTAAAATTTAGCTTTGAGGCCCTTCAGTTAGAATATCATAGGCCACTTTCCCTTTAATGTGAATGCATAGAGCATATTTCAGGAGAACAGCTTTTTATAAGACTTAGCTACTTAATAAATTCCATTTTATTAGGGAAACTGCCCTTTTCTTACCTACACCTCCTACTAGCAGATAGCAACTCAGATTTTAATCAGGTCGCTTCAGCTGGGTAAGTTTGTACTAACTGGTGTGAATCACTACTTTGTTGAGATTTTATTCCTTTTTTCCTGCTTAACGATCATCCCTTTAGCAAAACTGAGTCAGTTATGAGCTACATTTGGAAGCAAGGTAAAGATGCTTGATCCTTGGTTTCTCCAACTCTATAAAATCTGTAGCAAATGAAACCACAGAAGTAATAGAAATCAAGGGAAAGATTACATAAAGAAGTATGGGGAAGCAATTTCAGAAACAAAGAGTTCAATTAAAATTCAAATCAAAAATTTTCCAAGTCAAAATTCTGCAATAAAACAACCAGAATCAATGCATTGGATCATGTCAGCTAAAATTGCTCTTTTCAATTAAAAAAAAAAAAGTGGCATGTGATTTTGACCTACATTATAAATCATGCAGGAAGATAACAGATGTTAAAGTTAATAAAATGTTTGTTGTGAGGAGCTGAAAAACAAATGGAAGAAAAGCACGGAGAAGACTTCAGCAAAGCTTATCTATAGAATTCAGAAATAATGTTTATATCAAACTTCCTGCCTGATTCCAGACAGATCGCAGAGCCCGGGCTATTGAAAAGTGCTAATAAGTGTTTGTTGTTAAATGCAACCCTCGTGTTATTAGTCATTAGAGATATCAAGGAAGTAAACAAAAATCTTAGAGCTCATTTTACCTTTAAGACCGAATAAATTCATATTGTCTCTCTTCCTGGGGGTGTGGGTGGGACGGAGGATGGGGAGCAGAGCAGAGACACTAGGTGGAGGCATACTGGAACAAAGCTGAATTTAGCTTATATTTTAATTCACTTGTGTGGGTGCTTTTCTTCCGAGAAGACAGAATCCAAACATCTCCTGGGAAAATTTTAACCATAATGAAAGCAAAGCAAGTTCTAGAACCACCAGAACAATTAAGTACCCCCACTGCTCATTTTCAAATCGAGTACCCTAATGTAGAAAGGTCGATTGAACAGCTTTCTTTTTATGCACTTTCCTCTTCTCCATCATGATCCCTAAGTCAGCTGTTTTCAATTCGATCCTTCACTTCCTTCAGGACTTAACTGATAAGGAGCTCTTTAGAGGAACACTCGAAGTTTGACATGCCTCTCTCTGACATTCTCTTTACAAATAATATAATGACACTTCTTGATTCTTCCTAAGCCATTTCAGTACTTGTGACAGAAAACTCTTGGCAAATTCAGAATAGACTACAATTTAAAGGCAAATAGCAAATTAAAAAAAAAAAAAAAAGAAGAAGTCTGCAGCAAAGGAGAGTCCTATGCTGACTTTTCATACAGAGGTTGCGTGCCTTCAGTTTCCTATGATGAAGGATAGAACATGCATGAGTTGGAGAAGGCTGGCTCTCAGAAATACCTGGCTCCCCTCTCTCTCTGCTCTTGCATCTGGGCAGATTCAGCCAGCTCTGACCAGTGAATTGTAAGAGGAAGAGAAGCTGCTCTTTGCAGGCTGAGGCAGTAAAACCCACATGGGACCTCTTCTGCTGACATTACGACCTTGGGAGTCAGGGCTCCAAATATTACATAAAAGCAAGCTAGGCAGACTTGCAAGCTGGGAACAGTGTGTCCTGTGCCCCTCTTAGAAAGAAGTGCCCAGGGGCGCCTGGGTGGCACAGCGGTTAAGCGTCTGCCTTCGGCTCAGGGCGTGATCCCGGCGTT